>NW_025422625.1:45000-60000 GCF_904849725.1 Hordeum vulgare subsp. vulgare | reverse complement strand
TGTGTGTGTACGAGATTAGAATAACTTCAAAATAACTGACATAATTTTTTATTTTTCCTGATCAGAAAAATACATGAAAAAGAAAGGAGGTAGAAAAATTTTAGGATTTATGGTTAAAGAAGAAAAAGAAGAAAACAGGGGTTCTGTTGAATTTCAAGTATTCAGTTTCACCAATAAGATACGGAGACTTGCTTCACATTTGGAATTACACAAAAAAGATTTTTCATCGGAAAGAGGTCTACGAAGACTTTTGGGAAAACGTCGACGTTTGCTGGCTTATTTGGCAAAGAAAAATAGAGTACGTTATAAGAAATTAATCGGTCAGTTGAATATTCGGGAGCAGTAATTTAATCCTTCAAATTTTTTTCTTGTTTTATTATTTTTTTAGTAGTCTTTATAGTAGTCTTAGATTTTTCATTTTGATGAGCCTCACTTTGAGGAATTCATGGAATAATCCATTTTCATGGAATAATGAATTAAGGAAGAAAGGATATGAGTCTACCGCTTACAAAAAAAGATCTCATGATAGTCAATATGGGCCCTCAACACCCATCAATGCATGGTGTTCTTCGACTGATCGTTACTCTTGATGGTGAGGATGTTATTGATTGTGAACCCATATTAGGGTATTTACACAGAGGAATGGAAAAAATCGCGGAAAACCGAACGATTATACAATACTTACCTTATGTAACAAGGTGGGATTATTTAGCTACTATGTTTACAGAAGCAATAACAGTAAATGCACCAGAATTCTTGGAGAATATTCAAATACCACAAAGAGCCAGCTATATTAGGGTAATTATGTTAGAGTTAAGCCGTATAGCTTCTCACTTGCTATGGCTTGGACCTTTTATGGCGGATCTCGGCGCACAGACTCCTTTTTTCTACATTTTTAGAGAGAGAGAATTAATATATGATCTATTTGAAGCTGCTACAGGTATGCGAATGATGCACAATTACTTCCGCATCGGAGGAGTAGCCGCCGATCTACCTTATGGATGGATCGATAAATGTTTAGATTTCTGTGATTATTTTTTACGCGGAGTTGTTGAATATCAACAACTTATTACACAGAATCCCATTTTTTTAGAGCGAGTTGAAGGAGTAGGTTTTATTAGCGGAGAAGAAGCAGTAAATTGGGGCTTATCGGGACCTATGTTACGAGCTTCTGGAATACAATGGGATCTTCGTAAAGTGGATCCTTATGAGTCTTACAACCAATTTGATTGGAAAGTCCAATGGCAAAAAGAAGGCGATTCATTAGCTCGCTATTTAGTACGAGTTGGTGAAATGAGCGAATCCATCAAAATAATTCAACAAGCTATAGAAAAAATTCCTGGAGGACCTTATGAGAATTTAGAAGTCCGACGCTTTAAGAAAGAAAAGAATTCTGAATGGAATGATTTTGAGTATAAATTTCTTGGTAAAAAACCTTCCCCCAATTTTGAATTGTCAAGGCAAGAGCTTTATGTAAGAGTGGAAGCCCCAAAAGGTGAATTAGGGATTTATCTAGTAGGAGATGATAGCCTTTTTCCCTGGAGATGGAAAATCCGTCCACCCGGTTTTATTAATTTGCAAATTCTTCCTCAACTAGTTAAAAAAATGAAATTGGCTGATATCATGACGATATTAGGTAGTATAGATATCATTATGGGGGAAGTTGATCGTTGAAATGATAATAGATAGGGTAGAGGTAGAAACTATCAATTCTTTTTCGAAATCGGAATTATTAAAAGAAGTCTATGGACTGATATCGATTCTACCCATTTTGACCCTCCTTTTAGGAATTACAATAGAGGTACTCGTAATTGTGTGGTTAGAAAGAGAAATATCTGCGTCGATACAACAACGTATTGGTCCTGAATATGCTGGCCCCCTGGGCCTGCTTCAAGCTATAGCAGATGGGACTAAACTACTTTTTAAAGAAGATATTCTGCCATCGCGAGGAGATATTTCTTTATTTAGCATTGGACCTTCTATAGCAGTCATATCAGTTTTATTAAGTTTTTTAGTTATCCCTTTGGGATATCATTTTGTTTTAGCCGATCTTAGTATTGGTGTTTTTTTATGGATTGCCATTTCAAGTATAGCTCCTATTGGTCTTCTTATGGCAGGATATAGCTCAAATAATAAATATTCTTTTTCAGGCGGTCTACGAGCTGCTGCTCAATCCATTAGTTATGAAATACCATTAACTTTTTGTGTGCTAGCAATATCTCTACGTGTGATTCGTTAAAATAGGATCTTTTTCCTATAAAATCCATTAACTATTTATATTCCTTTTCTTATTTAGTATTTGGGTTGGTAAGTTAAACTAGATAGCTATATGAGTGAAATAAAACAGCTTCTAAATTTGTAGTAAAAAGAAAAAAATCTCATTTTCTACGTACAAGAAAAAAGTGGAAGTAAACATAAAGAGTGTAAACTCTTTATCCCAAGGTTGATATTTTTTAATTACTCATCATATCTTGAAGCGGGCAAGAATAAAGGATTCACAATATGGAATTCCATTATTAGAATACTCCTAGTTATTACTATAACTTAAAAATTCATAAGAAGAATCCACCAAAAGTTAGTGAAGGGTTAGGAACACTAAAGTACATAAAGGATTAGTAATGGAAAATCTAAAACATTAGAGATTTTTTCCCGTAAAAGGAATCATAATAAGGACTTGCAATTTGTAGAAATTATCAAGTAGTACTTTCTTCGGATTCCGATCCAGAGTATGTTCCCATTCACTTGTTAAGGAAATGGCTATCAAGAACGAATTAACCCTTTATCCATTTTTTCTTTTTAAATACCCCCTTCCCGGGGGAAAGAAGAATAGTAAAAAAGATATGGAGTGCACTAGAAAAAATTTGCATTATTTCCTTCCTCTATTCATGCAGAATTGCTCATGAACTAATACTCCACTCTTTCCATTTATTAATTGAATTCCTATAACAAAACAAGTACCAAGTGTTTTATTCCAAGATTAAGTTATTACTGAACAAAGAAAAATTTGGAATATATTATAAAGGATGAGATCAATTCAGAAGCGCTTTTTCTTATTCTAGCAGACGGAATTCCTTTGGTCTAATTTAGGACTTTCAAATCTATTTTATTTTACCTAATTCTATCTATGCCCCAGGGGCTAGGAACAGAACAAAACAGTCCTTTCCTTTTTCTGATCATAGAGAAGCCGTATGAAGCTAAGGTTTCATGTACGGTTTTGAAATAGCGGTGGGAACTGTGATGTTATCATCGACTATGATTATCTAACAGTTCAAGTACAGTTGATATAGTTGAAGCACAGTCAAAATATGGTTTTTTTGGATGGAATATTTGGCGTCAGCCTATAGGCTTTCTGGTTTTTTTAATTTCTTCTTTGGCAGAATGTGAAAGATTACCCTTTGATTTACCAGAAGCAGAGGAAGAATTAGTAGCAGGTTACCAAACTGAATATTCCGGTATCAAATATGGTTTATTTTATCTTGTTTCTTACCTAAATTTATTAGTTTCTTCTTTATTTGTAACAGTTCTCTACTTGGGCGGGTGGAATTTCTCTATTCCCTATATATCCTTTTTTGATTTTTTCCAAATGAATAAAGCAGTTGGAATTTTGGAAATGACAATGGGTATATTTATTACATTAACTAAAGCTTATTTATTTCTCTTCATTTCTATCACAATAAGATGGACTTTACCAAGGATGAGAATGGATCAGTTATTAAATCTTGGATGGAAATTTCTTTTACCTATTTCCCTGGGCAATCTATTATTAACAACCTCTTCTCAACTTGTTTCACTATAAATAAGATAATACAATAATAGATAGTAAGAATATTTTCAACACAAAAGCTCTCCCAAACAAGAGAAAGAAACATATCTTTTTCATAGATATTTAGAATGAATATGTTCCCTATGGTAACTGGGTTCATGAGTTATGGTCAACAAACAATACGTGCTACAAGGTACATAGGTCAAAGTTTCATAACTACCTTATCCCACACAAATCGTTTACCTATAACGATTCACTACCCTTATGAAAAATCAATTACACCAGAGCGTTTCCGAGGGCGAATCCACTTTGAATTTGATAAATGTATTGCTTGTGAAGTATGTGTTCGCGTATGTCCGATAGATCTACCCGTTGTGGATTGGAGATTTGAAAAGGATATAAAAAGAAAACAATTGCTTAATTATAGTATTGATTTCGGAGTTTGTATATTTTGTGGCAATTGTGTTGAGTACTGTCCAACAAGCTGTTTATCAATGACTGAAGAATATGAACTTTCTACCTATGATCGTCATGAATTGAATTACAATCAAATTGCTTTAAGTCGGTTACCAATCTCCATAATGGGAGATTACACAATTCAAACAATTAGGAATTCGTCTGAAAGTAAAATAAACGAAGAAAAATCTTCGAATTCAAGAACGATTACTGATTACTAAACTTTGATTTTGTCTTTTTGTTATAAAAATCTACTAATTCTTTATTAAACTATAAAGAAAAACGAATAACTACTGCTTATTGGAAATTTTTTCTTATTTTAAATCAGACTAGATTTTGATGATAATATAGTTTATAACTATACAGTTTATACACAAAAAATACCCTAATCCCTTTTTCCTTCCTCGAATCCTTTAGTTTTAGTCAGTTCATGAAAAATTTTATACTATTAATTTCTTTTTATCCATAATGGATTTACCTGGACCAATACATGAGATTCTTATGCTATTTGGGGGATTTATTCTTCTACTAGGGGGTCTAGGAGTAGTATTACTTACCAACCCCATTTATTCTGCCTTTTCGCTGGGATTAGTTCTTGTTTGTATATCCTTATTCTATTTTTTATTAAATTCCTACTTTGTAGCTGTCGCACAACTTCTTATTTATGTGGGAGCCATAAATGTCTTGATCATATTCGCTGTAATGTTCGTAAATGGCTCAGAATGGTCTAAAGATAAGAATTATTGGACTATTGGAGATGGGTTCACTTCACTCGTTTGTATAACTTTTGTTTTTTCACTAATGACTACTATCCCAGATACGTCATGGTATGGAATTCTTTGGACTACAAGATCAAACCAAATAGTAGAACAGGGTCTCATAAATAATGTTCAACAAATTGGAATTCATTTAGCAACCGATTTTTATCTTCCGTTTGAACTCATTTCCATAATTCTTCTAGTTTCTTTAATAGGTGCAATTACTATGGCTCGGCAATAAGAAAACTTAGAAAAAGTAAAAATTATAAGAATTGCAAATCTAAAATAAATAACTAAAGAATCACAATTTTGATTTAGTAAAACCCATCTACTGCCAACAAATACCTCCTTTCTTTTCTCTTTTGTTGTGTAATTGTTCTATTGTAATTAATTGAATCGGTTCAATTCTTTGCCCTCATATTGAAATGAATCGAGATTGATAAGGAGTTAGTTAATGATGTTTGAGCATGTACTTTTTTTGAGTGTCTATTTATTTTCGATTGGTATCTATGGATTGATCACAAGCCGAAACATGGTTAGAGCTCTAATATGTCTTGAACTTATACTGAATTCAATTAATCTAAATCTCGTAACATTTTCTGATCTATTTGATAGTCGCCAATTAAAAGGAGATATTTTCGCCATTTTTGTTATAGCCCTTGCCGCTGCTGAAGCCGCTATTGGACTATCCATTCTTTCTTCCATCCATCGTAATAGGAAATCCACTCGTATCAATCAATCTAATTTATTGAATAATTAGACTTTTTAATAATTAGACATAAAATCCTCTAAACAAAGGCGCACATATTAAAATAATATAGAAATCCATACTATTTTCTTAGTATTATTTGAGAATATCCTTTTTTTTTTAGTAAGTAGGTTATTGCATAGTATTCTTTTTCACTTAAATGAATTTTTGTATTTGTAATTCATTGATATTGCAATATTCAAATTGCAATAATTTATATTGAAAAGACGATAGCCAATAAAATAAATTGGCTAATTCGAAATCGTCTGTACAATTTGTAAAATTCTTTCTTATTGTTGAAGTCCAAAATTCAAGTCTCTTGGCTCTTTTCACGCTTTCTCACAAACGGATTAAAAAATAGATTTTTAATTTTGAAGTTTGGATAAACCATTGCTTCGTCTGGTGTCTACAATACATATGACTCATATAGTACTAATTTTCTTTTTACCAGATCGAAAAATTTTATGTTGAAAAGAAAAATTTATAGATCCAATGTCACATTCCGTAAAAATTTATGATACATGTATAGGATGCACTCAATGTGTACGAGCTTGTCCAACAGATGTATTAGAAATGATACCCTGGGATGGATGTAAAGCCAAGCAAATTGCTTCCGCGCCGAGAACCGAAGATTGTGTGGGTTGTAAGAGATGTGAATCTGCCTGCCCGACAGATTTTTTAAGTGTCCGCGTTTATTTAGGGCCTGAAACAACCCGTAGCATGGCTCTATCTTATTGATACGTTACAAAAACAAAAAACTTCATTTGAATCGTCTGATTCCTCTTTACCGAAGAAGCCTGTGCTCGAAATAATCGAGCACGGGCTTTTCTGGTCAAAACGTATCTTGTCTTTATCACTTTATCATGAGTTATTTTCCTTGGTTAACAATACTTGTTGTTTTGCCGATATTTGCCGGTTCATTAATTTTCTTTTTACCTCATAAGGGAAACAAAATCGTTAGGTGGTATACTATATCTATTTGTTTATTAGAATTCCTTCTAATGACTTATGCGTTCTGTTATCATTTCCAACTGGAGGATCCCTTAATTCAATTAAAGGAGGATTATAAATGGATAGATGTCTTCGATTTCCATTGGAGATTGGGAATCGATGGACTTTCATTAGGATCCATTTTATTGACAGGATTTATCACTACTTTAGCTACTTTAGCAGCTTGGCCAATTACACGGAATTCGCGATTATTCTATTTCCTGATGCTCGCAATGTATAGTGGTCAAATAGGATTATTTTCTTCGCGAGACCTTTTACTTTTTTTTATCATGTGGGAGTTAGAATTAATTCCTGTTTACTTACTTTTATCCATGTGGGGGGGAAAGAGGCGTCTATATTCAGCTACAAAGTTTATTTTGTATACTGCAGGCGGTTCTATTTTTTTCTTAATCGGAGTTCTGGGTATGGGCTTATACGGTTCCAACGAACCAGGATTAGATTTGGAAAGATTAATTAATCAATCATACCCCGCAACCTTGGAAATACTTTTATATTTTGGCTTCCTTATTGCTTATGCTGTCAAATTGCCGATTATACCCCTACATACGTGGTTACCAGATACCCATGGGGAAGCACATTATAGTACATGTATGCTTTTAGCGGGAATATTATTAAAGATGGGAGCATATGGATTGATTCGGATCAACATGGAATTGTTACCTCATGCTCATTATCTATTTTCGCCCTGGTTAGTAATAATAGGAGCTATCCAAATAATCTATGCAGCTTCAACTTCTCTTGGTCAACGAAATTTCAAAAAAAGAATAGCTTATTCCTCTGTATCTCACATGGGTTTCATAATTATAGGAATTGGTTCCATAACCAACATTGGACTCAATGGAGCTATTTTACAAATATTATCCCATGGATTTATTGGTGCTACACTTTTTTTCTTGGCAGGAACCGCTTCTGATAGAATGCGTCTTGTTTATCTCGAAGAACTGGGAGGAATATCTATCCCAATGCCTAAAATTTTTACCATGTTTAGTAGCTTTTCAATGGCTTCTCTTGCCTTACCAGGAATGAGTGGTTTTGTCGCAGAATTAGTAGTATTTTTTGGACTAATTACTAGTCCAAAATTTTTGTTAATGCCAAAAGCACTAATTACTTTTGTAATGGCAATTGGAATGATATTAACTCCTATTTATTTATTATCTATGTTACGCCAGATGTTCTATGGATACAAGCTATTTAATGTTCCAAACGCAAATTTTGTGGATTCTGGACCACGAGAACTCTTTATTTTAATCTGTATCTTTTTACCAGTAATAGGAATTGGTATTTATCCAGATTTTGTTCTCTCCCTATCCGTTGACAGGGTAGAGGCTCTCTTATCCAATTATTATCCTAAATAGGTTTGGTTTTTTTTACTAGTCTGCTCTATTAATGCAGAAATAAGTAAAAAAGTATAATTAGATCTATCTCGAATTTTTGAGAACCCTTTGAGAAGGCGCTCAAGGGGTTCTCAAATAAAATATAAAAGTAAAAACGTTCATTTCATGAACGTTTTTTTTTATGTAATCATTTAGGTGTTAATGTAAACGAACCATAACTATGTAAACCTATTCCTAATAGATTGATACCAAAATAACAAATCCAAATTATAAGAAATCCTATCGAAGCTATAAGTGCAGAATTCGTACCCTTCCAATTTGGATTTGTTCTACTATGTAAATAAATTGCGAATATGGTCCAAGTAATAAATGCCCAAGTTTCCTTAGGATCCCAATTCCAATAGGATCCCCAGGCCTCATTAGCCCATACTGCTCCACAAAGAATACCTATGGTTAAAAGGGTAAATCCTAGGCTAATGATACGATAACTCCAAGAATCCAAACGCTCCGTTAATTGATATTTGTAATAATTTGGAAATGAAGGGACAGGGGCGCTTTTTAAAGCACTTCTTTTTGCATAAAAAAATGCAATCTCACTAAAGAAAAATGTTTTATTTAAAACATTTTTTTTCTTTTTAGAAAAGAAATGGAAATTATTTCGAAATCTAATGATTAGAATAGCGGCAGATAATAAGGATCCGCACAAAAGAGTTGCATAACTTAATAACATCATACTGACATGCATCATTAACCACTGAGATTGTAGAGCAGGTACTAGTATCGTGGATTGATGCATTTCAGTTAAAAGACCCGACGTGGCAAAGCCTTGCGTTAAAATAGTACTTGGCGTAGTTATTGTGCTTAAATCATTTTTAGAGTTCTGTATTTTAGGAATGGTATGAAGAATATACAGAGCCCATGAAAGGAAGATCAATGACTCATATAAATTACTTAATGGAAAATGTCCCGAAGAAACCCAACGAGAAACTAAGAATCCTGTTATAGAGAAAAAAGTAACTATCATTCCTTTTTCTGACGAATCACGTAATCTCCCAAGTTCACGAACTAATAAGGTTATCAAATGAATCGTAATCACAATTGAAATCGTTGAGAAAGAGATATGAGTTAGTATATGTTCTAAAGTTGCAAATAGCATAAGGGGAAGGTCCCATTACAAAATTGTAAATTTCGAATTGATTTCTAATCTATTGTATTCCTTTTCAAGAATGCCGCCACTCGGATTCGAACCGAGATGCTTGAGCACTGCTTCCTAAGAGCAGCGTGTCTACCAATTTCACCATGGCGGCTAACTTCAAATAATAGGTAACTTAAAAGAATAATAGCTATTATCTCGGGAATCGTCGATATTGGGAAAGTCCATAAAATTTAGGAACATTAGAGTTTTCATTAAAATGGACTTCGTTTGGTAGTATCGTTTCCATTTTTTTTTTACAATAAACTCTTGCTTTGCCCAATAGAAACACTGGTTGAAAGAGTTGGAACTTCTTTTTTCTAACTTGCAATTATAGATATAGAACTAATTTTTTCTAATTAATTTATCGTTTAAATTTTGAAAATTCTTTCAATACAATGAAAAAAATCCAAAAGGGTTTCTATTTAATGATGAAATTAAAATGGATAAATAGAAAAGGCTTTTTGGATTTTTGAAAAATTTCTAGAATGAAAGTCTTTATGCTCTTATTAATAAGATTTACTAACCTTATGATTTTGGATAAGATAGGTGGAAGTTGTAAGTCCTATTGTAAGAATACTCCACTTTTCATAATTTTCATAATAAAATATGAGCATTCTATTATGAAAATTATGAAAAGTTCATTGATAGGAAAAGAATACTTAGCACACAGTATACCAAACAAAACTTTTTTTTATTGTATATATAAGAGGGGTTTGTTATAAGAATATTGTACCGAAGTAATTCGACACATAAAAGTACATTCAAAGAAGAATCCAAATTATTAAATAATTGGAATTCTTTTTTGAAAAATCAATTCATATTATTCCAAAATCTTATTATTTGTTTGTTTGTTGCCCAGAAAAACCCTTTGGTTTTGGATGCTCATTACCACTGGAAAATGATCTTGATTTTACTAAAGAATAAGATTGTACTATGGAAAAATAAGTCTTTTTCTTCCAAATATTTTTACGAATACGCTTTTTTGACATTGAAGTACGTTTTTTTGGAACTGCCATTCAAAAAGGAAATTACTTTTTTCTAGTTGTATGTGAAAGACATCTATTGCTGCAAATCAATCCTTCTTTCTTGTTTTTATTAGTATTTATACTTAGATACTGAAAGATACTGAAATTGTGAATTATTTTTTACTTCATTTTGTCTAATGCGGATAAGACAAGAATTTTTAAACATTTTTTCTGTATATATTTTATACTTTGTTTTAATAATATAGAATATATAGAAGGGTTTCCCATTTATATCTATTTATATATCAAGTATACTCCATATATAGATATATGGTATGGAAGCCTATCCCCCGGGGGGATAAAAAGAAGGGAAAATTCAAATAGTTAATTAAGCTCAGAATGATATTGTATTGTATTCCATAAAGGAAAGGAATTCTAATCAAAACAAAAAATACTGAGTCTCTTAAACAAGACATTCTAAAACTTAGGTAATTTATAGTCATAAGGACTATTCGATAATTTCTTATAAACATAGATTTTCATTGGAATTCACTCAATCAGTTATGGAACAAGAGAGCTGTTTCATCTTTGTTTTAAAGAAATATAAAAATGAATAGAAAGTAAAAAGTAAAACGATTCCTTTTTTTTTTTTTGTAAATATCTTTATTTAGATAATAACTAGGTAACGAAGTTATTTGATTAACTTTTTGAATTTAACCAACTAAACCCATTCTTCATTTTTTATTATTTCAATGAGATAAATTTTTAAAAAATGAAGAATTCCAGTATTTTTTCTTATTCTTTTTATTTATTCTTTCAGAAAGAGATAAGAGTTGGTTTGGTGAATCGGAAACAATTTTATAGAAAAATTGAAGTAAAAATCGCAATTTCTTTTCTTATGGAACATACATATCAATATGCATGGGTAATCCCTCTTCTCCCACTTCCAGTTATTATGTCAATGGGATTTGGCCTTATTCTTATTCCGACAGCAACAAAAAATCTTCGTCGCATATGGGCTTTTCCTAGTGTTTTACTCTTAAGTATAGCTATGGTATTCTCAGTTCAACTGTCTATTCAACAAATAAATGGAAGTTCTATCTATCAATATCTATGGTCTTGGACCGTCAATAATGATTTTTCTTTAGAATTTGGATACTTGATTGACCCACTTACTTCTATTATGTTAATACTAATTACTACTGTAGGAATCCTGGTTCTTATTTATAGTGATGGTTATATGTCTCACGATGAAGGATATTTGAGATTTTTTGTTTATATAAGTTTTTTCAATACTTCTATGTTGGGATTGGTTACTAGCTCCAATTTGATACAAATTTATTTTTTTTGGGAACTCGTGGGAATGTGTTCTTATTTATTGATAGGCTTTTGGTTTACACGACCAATCGCAGCGAGTGCTTGTCAAAAAGCTTTTGTAACTAATCGTGTAGGGGATTTTGGTCTATTATTAGGAATTTTAGGTTTTTTTTGGATAACAGGTAGTTTAGAGTTTAGGGATTTGTTCCAAATCGCTAATAACTGGATTCCTAATAATGGAATTAACTCTTTACTTACTACTTTGTGTGCTTTTTTATTATTCCTTGGTGCAGTTGCGAAATCCGCACAATTCCCTCTTCACGTATGGTTACCCGATGCTATGGAAGGACCCACTCCTATTTCGGCTCTTATACACGCAGCAACTATGGTTGCTGCGGGAATTTTTCTTCTAGCTCGACTTCTTCCTCTTTTCATATCTTTACCTTTGATAATGAGTTTTATTTCTTTAGTAGGTACAATAACACTATTCTTAGGAGCTACTTTAGCTCTTGCTCAGAGAGATATTAAAAGAAGCTTAGCCTATTCTACAATGTCTCAATTGGGTTATATGATGTTAGCTCTAGGTATAGGTTCTTATCAAGCTGCTTTATTCCATTTGATCACTCATGCTTATTCAAAAGCTTTATTGTTCTTGGGATCTGGATCCGTTATTCATTCAATGGAACCTCTTGTTGGGTATTCACCAGATAAAAGTCAAAATATGGTTCTTATGGGCGGTTTAAGAAAATACATTCCAATCACAAGAACTACTTTTTTATGGGGTACACTTTCTCTTTGTGGTATTCCACCTCTTGCTTGCTTCTGGTCCAAAGATGAAATCCTTAGTAATAGTTGGTTGTATTCGCCCTTTTTTGGAATAATAGCTTCCTTTACTGCAGGATTAACTGCCTTTTATATGTTTCGGATATATTTACTTACATTTGGTGGGTATTTGCGTGTTCATTTTCAAAATTACAGTAGCACTAAAGAGAGTTCCTTGTATTCAATATCCTTATGGGGAAAAAGGATACCCAAAGGAGTGAATAGGGATTTCGTTTTATCAACAACGAAGAGTGGAGTTTCTTTTTTTTCACAAAATATACCCAAAATTCAAGGTAATACAAGAAATAGGATAGGATCCTTTACTACGTCTTTTGGGGCTAAAAACACTTTTGCCTATCCGCATGAAACGGGAAATACTATGTTATTTCCTCTTCTTATATTACTACTTTTCACTTTGTTCATTGGATTCATAGGAATCTCTTTTGATAATGGAGGAATGGATAATGGAATAGCAGAGTTAACCATATTATCAAAGTGGTTAACTCCCTCAAAAAACTTTACCCAGGAAAGTTCTAATTCTTTTGTAAATTCATATGAATTTATTACTAATGCAATTTCTTCTGTAACTCTAGCTATCTTTGGTTTATTCATAGCATATATCTTCTATGGATCTGCTTATTCTTTTTTTCAGAATTTGGATTTAATAAACTCTTTTGTAAAAAGAAATCCTAAAAAAGAATTTTTGGATCAAGTAAAAAAAAATATATACAGTTGGTCATATAATCGTGGTTATATAGATATTTTCTATACTAGGGTCTTTACCCTCGGTATAAGAGGGTTAACCGAACTAACGGAGTTTTTTGATAAGGGTGTTATTGATGGAATTACCAATGGAGTGGGTCTTGCTAGTTTTTGTATAGGAGAAGAAATTAAATATGTAGGGGGAGGTCGAATCTCGTCTTATTTATTCTTTTTTTTATGTTATGTATCTGTGTTTTTATTCTTTTTTCTTTCTTAAGTTAAGGAATTCAAGTCTCTTGCAAAAATAACTATCCTACCCCTTTCTACAATCTCTCTATAATCCCACCTTGTTACATAAGGTAAGTATTGTATAATCGTTCGGTTTTCCGCGATTTTTTCCATTCCTCTGTGTAAATACCCTAATATGGGTTCACAATCAATAACATCCTCACCATCAAGAGTAACGATCAGTCGAAGAACACCATGCATTGATGGGTGTTGAGGGCCCATATTGACTATCATGAGATCTTTTTTTGTAAGCGGTAGACTCATATCCTTTCTTCCTTAATTCATTATTCCATGAAAATGGATTATTCCATGAATTCCTCAAAGTGAGGCTCATCAAAATGAAAAATCTAAGACTACTATAAAGACTACTAAAAAAATAATAAAACAAGAAAAAAATTTGAAGGATTAAATTACTGCTCCCGAATATTCAACTGACCGATTAATTTCTTATAACGTACTCTATTTTTCTTTGCCAAATAAGCCAGCAAACGTCGACGTTTTCCCAAAAGTCTTCGTAGACCTCTTTCCGATGAAAAATCTTTTTTGTGTAATTCCAAATGTGAAGCAAGTCTCCGTATCTTATTGGTGAAACTGAATACTTGAAATTCAACAGAACCCCTGTTTTCTTCTTTTTCTTCTTTAACCATAAATCCTAAAATTTTTCTACCTCCTTTCTTTTTCATGTATTTTTCTGATCAGGAAAAATAAAAAATTATGTCAGTTATTTTGAAGTTATTCTAATCTCGTACACACACAAATTTGCAATTATTCATCTACTACTGGAATTTGGATTTTTTTTATCGATGCAAATTGGATTTGGATAGAAGGGTACATTCTTTCTACTATTTTAGATAGAAGAAATGTTTCTTCTATCTAAATATAGTAGAAAGAATTTTGCTGATTTATTTATTGCTATATGCAATTTATGGAATTGATACACCATTTAATTGATATCATTTAGCAAAATGAAACACAGCATAGGCATCCATCTTTTGGCTCGAGAATTTCACGGGATAGAGATATGGTATAAGAAATAGACTATTAAGTAACTCTAAATGAATTGTGGATACATCTGTATCCTTAACATACTGAAACGATTGCCATTATTCGTATCAAACCAATAGCGATTCATACAAGCTAAATCTTCTAATCAATGGTGGGCCAATAATGAATTTTTTTGCATATGTATTAAGACGCTTGGCCTGATTTCGAAATTGTCCAGAGTTTTATATGTTGTTTTCATTGCAAAATGATGGGTCTCCTTCCATAACTTTCCAATTACGAGTACGAGAATTGAAAGACATAAATATTCTAAATTCTCTACGGCGTCTAGTAGATAGATAGAATATTTTCAGGAACAAGAAAATCAGAAGAATCTTTCTCTCTATTCACTATCATTCCGCGTCTTCGACTTCTATTAGTTTCTTTTCTTCTTTAATGCAATAGCTATAGTTTGATATAAGAATCCATTTCTCAAAGTAATGGAAACCATTCTCTTATAGGAAATGGTTCGAAAATCGCTATTCCACCTTTTAGGTATCGTGAAAAGTGATACCTGTGAAGATCGTGCATTTCAGTCAAATTCAGATCCGTTTTTCGAGTCCATGATATAATATAACCAAATTGGATAGATCTTCCACC
>NW_025422625.1:0-27500 GCF_904849725.1 Hordeum vulgare subsp. vulgare | reverse complement strand
CATCATCCATACATAACGAATTGGTATGGTATATTCATACCATAACATAAGAACAATAAGAACTCGAATTCTTATCGATACTGGAACTCAGAGCATAGGAGGGAAAGTCGATTTATGGATGGAATCAAATACGCAGTATTTACAGAAAAAAGTCTTCGTTTATTGGGAAAGAATCAATATACTTTTAATGTCGAATCGGGATTCACTAAGACAGAAATAAAGCATTGGGTCGAACTCTTCTTTGGTGTTAAGGTGGTAGCTGTGAATAGCCATCGACTACCTGGAAAAGGTAGAAGAATAGGACCTATTCTGGGCCATACAATGCATTACAGACGTATGATCATTACCCTTCAACCGGGTTATTCTATTCCACTTCTAGATAGAGAAAAAAACTAAAGGAGAATACTTAATAATACGGCGAAACATTTATACAAAACACCTATCCCGAGCACACGCAAGGGAACCGTAGACAGGCAAGTGAAATCCAATCCACGAAATAATTTGATCCATGGACGGCACCGTTGTGGTAAAGGTCGTAATTCCAGAGGAATCATTACCGCAAGGCATAGAGGGGGAGGTCATAAGCGCCTATACCGTAAAATAGATTTTCGACGGAATCAAAAAGACATATCTGGTAGAATCGTAACCATAGAATACGACCCTAATCGAAATGCATACATTTGTCTCATACACTATGGGGATGGTGAGAAGAGATATATTTTACATCCCAGAGGGGCTATAATTGGAGATACTATTGTTTCTGGTACAAAAGTTCCTATATCAATGGGAAATGCCCTACCTTTGAGTGCGGTTTGAACTATTGATTTACGTAATTGGAAGTAACCAATTAGGTTTACGACGAAACCTAGAAATCGATCACTGATCCAATTTGACTACCTCTACGGGATAGACCTCAACAGAAAACTGTTGAGTAACGGCAGCAAGTGATTGAGTTCAGTAGTTCCTCATAGAAAATTATTGACTCTAGAGATATGGTAATATGGAGAAGACAAAATTGTTTGAAGCACGCACAGAACCGGAAGCGCCCCTTGTTTCAAAGAGAGGAGGACGGGTTATTCACATTTAATTTGATGGTCAGAGGCAAATTGAAAGCTAAGCAGTGGTAATTAAGACCCCCGGGGGAAAATAGGGATGTCTCCTACGTTACCCATAATATGTGGAAGTATCGACGTAATTTCATAGAGTCATTCGATCTGAATGCTACATGAAGAACATAAGCCAGATGACGGAACGCAGAGACCTAGGATGTAGAAGATCATAACATGAGCGATTCGGCAGATTTGGATTCCTTTCCTATATATCCACTCATGTGGTACTTCATCATATGATTCATATAAGATCCATCTGTCTAGAGATCGTCATATACATCTAGAAAGCCGTATGCTTTGGAAGAAGCTTGTACAGTTTGGGAAGGGGTTTTTTGAGAGAAAAGAAGAATCTACTTCAACCGATATGCCCTTAGGCACGGCCATGCATAACATAGAAATCACACGTGGAAGGGGTGGGCAATTAGCTAGAGCAGCAGGTGCTGTAGCGAAACTCATTGCAAAAGAGGGTAAATCGGCCACTTTAAGATTACCATCTGGGGAGGTCCGTTTAGTATCCCAAAATTGCTTAGCAACAGTCGGACAAGTGGGTAATGTTGGGGTGAACCAAAAAAGTTTGGGTAGAGCCGGATCTAAGTGTTGGCTAGGTAAACGCCCCGTAGTAAGAGGGGTAGTTATGAACCCTGTGGACCACCCCCATGGGGGCGGTGAAGGGAAAGCTCCCATTGGTAGAAAAAAACCCACAACCCCTTGGGGTTATCCTGCGCTTGGAAGAAGAACTAGGAAAAGGAAAAAATATAGCGATAGTTTTATTCTTCGTCGCCGTAAGTAAATACGTAACTAGGAATATGGAAAATTGCATTTTTGGAATTTGCAATAATGCGATGGGCGAACGACGGGAATTGAACCCGCGCATGGTGGATTCACAATCCACTGCCTTGATCCACTTGGCTACATCCGCCCCTTATCCAGCTAAAGGATTTTTTTCTTTTTTCCGTTGATCATTATTCTATTTATTCTGACCTCCGTACTTCGATCGAGATATTGGACATAGAATGCCACTCTTTAAAAAGGAAAAAAGGAGTAATCAGCTGTGACACGAAAAAAAACGAATCCTTTTGTAGCTCATCATTTATTGGCAAAGATAGAAAAGGTCAATATGAAGGAGGAGAAAGAAACAATAGTAACGTGGTCCCGGGCATCTAGCATTCTACCCACAATGGTTGGCCATACAATTGCGATTCATAATGGAAAGGAACATATACCTATTTACATAACAAATCCTATGGTAGGTCGCAAATTGGGAGAATTCGTGCCTACTCGGCATTTTACGAGTTATGAAAATGCAAGAAAGGATACTAAATCTCGTCGTTAACTGAATTCTGAATAGAAAGATTAAGAAGAAAAAAAAGATTCAAAATAAAGTAAAGGTAGGCGGGGAATAAACTTATTTATGACAAGTTTCAAACTAGTAAAGTATATCCCTAGGATAAAGAAGAAGAAAAGTGGGCTAAGGAAACTCGCAAGGAAAGTTCCAACCGATCGTCTACTTAAGTTCGAGAGAGTTTTCAAAGCACAAAAACGTATCCCTATGTCTGTTTTCAAAGCACAAAGAGTTCTTGACGAGATTCGGTGGCGTTACTACGAGGAAACTGTTATGATACTGAACCTCATGCCCTATCGAGCATCTTATCCCATCTTAAAGTTGGTTTATTCGGCAGCCGCAAATGCAACTCATTATAGGGATTTCGACAAAGCGAATTTATTCATTACTAAAGCCGAAGTCAGTAGGAGTACTATTATGAAGAAATTCAGACCTCGAGCTCGAGGACGTAGTTTCCCTATAAAAAAAAGCATGTGTCATATAACAATTGTACTAAATATAGTAAAGAAATCTAAATAACCTTTAGATCCATCTAAGATTTCGATTCCCAGTAAAAAAAAATATAGAATAGAAAAATATGGGACAAAAAATAAATCCACTCGGTTTCAGACTTGGTACAACCCAAAAACACCATTCCTTTTGGTTCGCACAACCAAAAAATTATTCTGAAGGTCTACAGGAAGATAAAAAAATAAGGGATTGTATCAAGAACTATATACAAAAGAATAGGAAAAAGGGCTCGAATAGAAAAATAGAATCAGACTCAAGTTCCGAAGTAATTACACATAATAGAAAAATGGACTCAGGTTCAAGTTCCGAAGTAATTACACATATAGAAATTCAAAAAGAAATCGATACGATCCACGTCATAATCCATATTGGATTCCCAAATTTATTAAAGAAAAAAGGAGCAATCGAAGAATTAGAGAAAGATCTACAAAAGGAAATTAACTCTGTAAACCAGAGATTTAATATTTCTATCGAAAAAGTTAAAGAACCTTATAGACAGCCTAACATTCTTGCAGAATATATAGCTTTCCAATTAAAAAATAGAGTTTCATTCCGAAAGGCAATGAAAAAAGCCATTGAATTAACTAAAAAAGCAGATATAAGGGGAGTAAAAGTAAAAATTGCGGGTCGTCTCGGAGGAAAAGAAATTGCACGTGCCGAATCCATTAAAAGGGGCAGACTTCCCCTCCAAACAATCCGCGCTAAAATTGATTATTGCTGCTATCCAATTCGAACTATCTATGGAGTATTAGGTGTAAAAATTTGGATATTCGTAGACGAAGAATAACTAATCTTGTCTTCGAATTCTGTCCATTGATAGAATAAAAAATGACAAGAGACTTTTTTCCTGAAATCCCTGCAAAAGAAGAAATTCTACCTCTTTCTATAAGATTTAATGAAAATTGATAAATCATTTAATATAATTGCTATGCTTAGTGTGTGACTCGTTATTTTTTTTTCTTTTTTAAAGAAAAAAACTTAGTAATTATAGAAAATTAACTAATACTAATAACCAACCTATTGCTTCGTATTGTCGAGATCCTAACTAAGAAACAGTCACTATATGAATAAATACCTCTATCATAAATGAGTAGATGTGTCATATAGTTGTAGCAACTGCACTTTTTTATCTAAAAAAAAAATGGGATTCTAGGTTGTGAAGCAAAACTAAAGGGATGTGGATAAAGGGAGGGATGATAGAAAGAAGGAAGAGGAAATAAATAAGATATAGAATTCCACTGTGTATGGTCTATGAATTACATCATAAAAGGCAATGTGAAAAAGCATCAATATAATAAAACTAATAGAGAATGAAAAATTGTAACTTGAAAGAAGAACTACAAATTTTAAGCAATAATAAAGAGCCGCCCGGGTTAATAAAACTGAGAAAATTAACTCGGAAAGAAATTTTTTGGAAGCTCCGTTGCGGGATTCAGACCTAACCATTCAAGGAGAAGCAGTGGGAACGACAGAACCTATGATTCCATAGGATTTTATTGAAAAGAATCCTAACACTTCATTGGGTGGGATGGCGGAACAAACCAAAAAAATTGTCTTATTTGGTAAGTTTATAAATTAACAAATAAGACAGGAAAGAGTAAATATTCGCCCGCGAAATTCTTATTGAATTAGAATACTTTACCGCGATTCAATAAGAGTAAAAATAAGGATATTTTTTAGAAGGACTACATTATTATCTATAAATATAGAATTTAGATAAATATCCACACACATCTGGATATATTCTAGATCTTCTTTTTTGACTATATATTATATTTTTCTGTTTTAACAAATTCAATATAAAAATAAAAAAAAAACCTAACTTTTTCTATTATCTATTAATGTGTATCTATCCGTACCGTAATATTTTTAAATATTATGGAATTAGAGAAATTTATTTACATGCTTTCTCATTCCATTCGCGAGGAGCTGGATGAGAAGAAACTCTCATGTCCAGTTTTGGAGTAGAGATGGAACTAAGAAAGAGAACCATCGACTATAACCCCAAAAGAACCAGATTTCGCAAACAACATAGAGGAAGAATGAAAGGAAAATCCTTCCGAGGCAATCGTATTTGTTTTGGTAGATATGCTCTTCAAGCACTTGAACCCGCTTGGATCACGGCGAGACAGATAGAAGCAGGACGAAGAGCAATAACACGATATGCACGTCGTGGTGGAAAAATATGGGTACGTATATTTCCCGACAAACCGGTTACACTAAGACCCACGGAAACACGTATGGGCTCGGGAAAGGGGTCCCCCGAATATTGGGTAGCCGTTGTTAAACCAGGTCGTATACTTTATGAAATGGGGGGAGTATCTGAAACTGTAGCTAGAGCAGCTATCTCCATAGCGGCCAGTAAAATGCCCATACGAAGTCAATTTATTCGATTAGAGATATAGAACCCTAAAAGGGGTATGGAAGAAAAAAAATGCCCGGTTTTTCTTTCTGGAAAGACAATATTTCTTTCATCCTTTTGCATTGAAATAACAAATTGAAATCAAAATAATATGATTCAACCTCAGACCCTTTTAAATGTAGCAGACAATAGTGGAGCTCGAAAATTGATGTGTATTCGAGTCATAGGAGCTGCTGGTAATCAGCGATATGCTCGTATTGGTGATGTTATTGTTGCTGTAATCAAAGACGCATTGCCCCAAATGCCTCTAGAAAGATCCGAAGTAATTCGAGCTGTAATTGTACGTACATGTAAAGAATTCAAATGCGAAGACGGTATAATAATCCGCTATGATGACAATGCTGCGGTTATAATTGATCAAAAAGGCAACCCAAAAGGAACTCGAGTTTTTGGCGCGATTGCCGAGGAATTGAGAGAATTGAATTTTACCAAAATAGTTTCATTAGCTCCTGAAGTATTATAAATACTAGTAGGCGAAATTTAGATCAAAGAATTAATATTAGTAGATTGTGTTTTACGTATATGTTTTAAAATCCAAAATGAAAAGAAAAAAAAAGAAAACATGTTGATTATAGAAAAATTAGGAGGAACCTAGAATTAGAGTCTTATGGGCAAGGACACTATTGCTGATTTACTAACTTCTATAAGAAACGCGGACATGAATAAAAAAGGAACAGTTCGAGTAGTATCTACAAATATTACCGAAAACATTGTTAAAATACTTCTACGAGAGGGTTTTCTTGAAAGTGTTCGGAAACATCAGGAACGTAACAGATATTTCTTGGTTTCAACTTTGCGACATCAAAAGAGAAAGACTCGAAAAGGAATATATAGAACAAGAACTTTTTTAAAGCGTATTAGCCGACCCGGCTTACGAATTTATACCAACTATCAAGGAATTCCTAAAGTTTTGGGTGGAATGGGAATTGCTATTCTTTCTACTTCTCGAGGGATAATGACAGATCGAGAAGCTCGACTAAACAGAATTGGGGGAGAAGTCTTATGTTATATATGGTAATCGCCCCGCCTATAGTGCTCGAATTCTACCTCGCCCTTCCTATTTTGAAAATAAAAATGGAAAAATAGGAGAAAAAAATATGACAGAAAAAAAAAATAGGAGAGAAAAAAAAAACCCGAGAGAAGCAAAAGTTACTTTTGAAGGTTTAGTTACGGAAGCCCTACCCAATGGAATGTTCCGCGTTCGGCTAGAGAATGACACCATCATCCTAGGCTATATTTCAGGAAAGATCCGGTCTAGTTCTATACGAATACTGATGGGGGATAGGGTCAAAATTGAAGTAAGTCGTTATGATTCAAGCAAGGGACGTATAATTTATAGACTTCCCCATAAGGATTCGAAGCGTATCGAAGACTCGAAGGATAGCGAAGATTTGAAGGATAGCGAAGATTTGAAGAATACCAAAGATTCAAAGGATTAGGTTTTTCTTTTTTTTTTCTAGGGTAATAAATTCTAAGTTCTAAAATTCAAGCGAAGAGACTTATTTTTTTCCAAAATATTAGATTCATAGTTTAAAAAAGGATACGGAAATATGAAAATAAGAGCTTCCGTTCGTAAAATTTGTACAAAATGTCGACTGATTCGTAGGCGTGGACGAATTAGAGTGATTTGCTCTAATCCGAAGCATAAACAAAGACAGGGGTAATCTTTCGAAAAAGAACTTTACTGTCTAAAAAGTAAAAAAAAAGTACCCGCGGAAATGTTCCAATTCCAAATAAAATAATTTCAAATAATTAAAGTAAAGGGTGTATTTTACCCTGAAACGGATATCTTTGTATCTTTTTTTTTATTTCTAACTCATATTTATGAGATAATAAAATATGGCAAAAGCTATACCAAAAATTGGTTCACGTAAGAAAGTGCGTATTGGTTTACGTAGGAATGCACGTTTTAGTTTACGGAAGAGTGCACGTAGAATAACAAAAGGGGTTATTCATGTTCAAGCTAGTTTCAACAATACCATTATAACTGTTACAGACCCACAAGGTCGGGTGGTTTTCTGGTCCTCGGCCGGTACTTGTGGATTCAAAAGCTCAAGAAAAGCATCACCCTATGCTGGTCAAAGAACAGCAGTAGATGCTATTCGTACAGTAGGTTTGCAACGAGCAGAAGTTATGGTAAAGGGCGCTGGTAGTGGAAGAGATGCCGCATTACGAGCCATTGCTAAAAGTGGTGTGCGATTAAGTTGTATACGCGATGTAACACCTATGCCGCATAATGGATGTCGACCACCTAAAAAAAGACGTCTGTAAAAGAATTAACCCGCTTTCAACTTTCAAGAGAAATAAACGATTCAATGATAAAATAATAATACTAGTCTATTATGGTTCGAGAGGAGGTAGCAGGATCCACTCAAACACTACAGTGGAAGTGTGTTGAATCAAGAGTAGATAGTAAGCGTCTTTATTATGGTCGTTTCATTCTGTCCCCGCTTAGAAAAGGTCAAGCGGACACCGTTGGTATTGCCTTGCGAAGAGCTTTACTTGGCGAAATAGAAGGAACATGTATCACACGTGCAAAATTTGGGAGCGTGCCACACGAATATTCTACAATAGCAGGTATTGAAGAATCCGTACAAGAAATTTTACTAAATTTGAAAGAAATTGTATTGAGAAGTAATCTCTATGGAGTTAGAGACGCATCAATTTGCGTCAAAGGTCCTAGATACATAACTGCTCAAGATATCATCTTACCGCCTTCCGTAGAAACCGTTGATACGGCACAACCTATAGCTAACTTGACAGAGCCCATTGATTTCTGTATTGATTTACAGATCAAGAGAGATCGTGGATATCAGACAGAACTCAGAAAGAACTATCAAGATGGAAGTTATCCTATAGATGCTGTATCCATGCCTGTTCGAAATGTGAATTATAGTATTTTTTCTTGTGGGAATGGAAATGAAAAACACGAGATACTTTTTCTAGAAATATGGACTAATGGAAGTTTAACCCCTAAGGAAGCGCTTTATGAGGCTTCTCGTAATTTGATTGATTTATTTCTTCCTTTTCTACACGCCGAGGAAGAGGGCACTAGTTTCGAAGAAAATAAAAACAGGTTTACTCCACCCCTTTTTACTTTTCAAAAAAGATTAACTAATCTAAAGAAAAACAAAAAAGGAATTCCATTGAATTGTATTTTTATTGATCAATTAGAATTAACTTCTAGAACATATAATTGTCTAAAAAGGGCCAATATACATACACTATTGGACCTTTTGAGTAAGACTGAAGAAGATCTTATGAGAATTGACAGTTTTCGTATGGAAGATAGAAAACATATATGGGACACTCTAGAGAAGCATCTCCCAATTGATTTACTTAAGAATAAACTCTCGTTTTAAATCCATTGCAATTTTTTTTCTTCTTCTTTTTCGAGTTAGAATAGAATAAAAAGAAAAAAGAAAACAATTTTGCATCTTTGGTACAATCTATATTTTCGCGAAATGGATCATAATAAAATAATAAAATGGATTTTAGGTATCTAGGGAAGATTCTACTTGGAAGTAACTATTTCCTAGATACCTATGGTACTTCATGGTTGAATGAATCAAAAAAAATCTAAAAAAGACCTAAAGTTAACGATTTATCAATGGGTAGTGTTGCTCCAATACCTAACCAAAGAGCTACTACAGTACCGATTAAAAAAACGGTCGTAGCTACTGGGCGGCGAAATGGATTTTGGAATTTATTGACATTCTCTAGAAAAGGTACTGTCAATAAGCCTGTTGGCACAGAAACCATTAAGAGAACGCCCAATAACTTATTGGGTACCGTACGGAGTATTTGAAACACGGGAAAGAAGTACCACTCGGGTAATATTTCCAAAGGAGTTGCAAACGGGTCTGCCGGTTCACCAATCATTGATGGCTCGAGAACCGCTAAACCTACATTACATGCAATAGTACCTAGAATTACTACTGGAAAAATATATAAAAGATCGTTGGGCCATGCGGGTTCCCCGTAATAATTATGTCCCATCCCTTTAGCTAATTTAGCTCTTAATACAGGATCATTTAAGTCTGGTTTCTTTGTTATTGGGATAGGTGAACTCTTTAGGATCCATCCCCCAAAGGAACCGGACATGAGAATTTATCATCATCCGGCTCGAGCAAGAGTGAAAGAAATAAGACCGCGGAAGATCCTTAATAGAATTAAGGTATATAATGACTCAATGACTCTAGACAAAAAAAGCTTTATCAGATTCTCTTTTCCAAAGTTGCACCTACCACTACTCATTGAAAATAATCCTATTCTTATGGGTAAATGCTCAATATCCAAGTGGGCTTACAAATTTGATCATGATCAATTGCTTTGTGGATTGTCTCATGTCTCTTGATTAGTTGGTATTTATCCCCTCAATATCGCAAGTTTCTTACCTCCAAACAAAATATTTACTTGTTACTAATAAAAAATCAAAAAGTTTAGCCTACATTCTTCCTTAGATCCCTTCTTTTACTCCGATAGTATTGCGGATCACAATCGATGCAAAGAAAATGAATGCATTTCCATACTATAATAAAAAGGTAAGTGTAATAAATAGAGAATTGGATCATGTCACATGACTGATTCCATTTCCACTCTATGGGATCTTACGGAGCCTGTTCATGGATGACATGGTTGCGGTATGATCATAGAAGATATTCTCCTCAAGTGAACCAGCCTATCCTTCCTAGGTAGGGGACTTACATGTTGATTGGATGCGGAGACACCTTTGGTTGTGAATTCTAATGTGGCAGATCCAATTCTTTATCTGCATGGCCAAATCAATAATTCAAGTCACACACTCCCATAATCCGCCTTTTTTCTTTCGTAAAATTAACTTCAACTATTTGTATCGTATAAAAATACTTCGGAGTTGAAGAGAAGTATCCAAATGACATGTGTTATTTTACAATAACCCATGCTTGTAGCAATGAAATACCACAACCTACCCGATATGATATATGAGAATTAGAATTCTCTATGATATGCCTTCCCTATAAAGGACCCGAAATACCTTGCTTACGTATCATTGGAAAGTGCATTAACATAAATACGGCAGTAAGCAGAGGCAGTACAAAGGTATGTAAACTATAAAAACGAGTCAAAGTGGATTGGCCCACACTAGCACTTCCGCGTAATAACTCCACTAAAGGCGATCCTATTACCGGAATGGCGTCAGGTACACCTGTCACAATTTTGACTGCCCAATAGCCAATTTGATCCCAAGGCAAAGAATAACCAGTTACACCAAATGATGCAGTCAAAACAGCCAAAACCACACCTGTCACCCAAGTTAATTCACGGGGTTTTTTAAATCCCCCTGTGAGATACACACGAAATACATGCAGGATCATCATTAAAACCATCATACTTGCTGACCATCGATGAACTGATCGGATTAACCAACCAAAGTTGGCCTCGGTCATTATGTATTGAACCGAGGAAAAAGCCTCTGTAACGGTTGGTCGGTAGTAAAAAGTCATAGCAAAACCGGTAGCGACTTGTACTAGAAAACAAGTAAGTGTAATTCCCCCTAAACAATAAAATATGTTGACATGGGGAGGAACATATTTACTAGTTATATCATCCGCAATTGCCTGAATCTCAAGACGTTCCTCAAACCAATCATATACTTTATTGAGATAGGTAACTAACCCACGCCCCCCTCTAAGAGCCGTATATGAAAATTTCATCTCGTACGGCTCAAGCAGAAACACACAAATTTTCAACGAATATTAGAAAAAAGGTTCAAAACTTCATCAGCCACTGAATCGGGTCGATTTGCCTTGAAGATAGCAAATAAAAAAAATCCGGAATATCTTCTTTGTGATGATAATGCCAAAAAATCTCAAGTTGGCGCGTCTTTCTTTCTTCCTTTCCCTTATGTTGGTCATTAGAGGCTTCTTGACTTTTCTCTTCCCTATTTTGGATTTTTTTTTATGCGTAATATAGAAATTATCTTGTTGTGATCCTATGAATCAGTTCAATTAAAACCTTAGATTCATACTAGAGCCACGATGATTTAGTCTCAAGCTAAACAAAAGGCAAGGGTTCTTCGAATAAGAACCGCTTGATAATCATTTATTGAAATTGAATCAGTGTAATGACTCGACAAAATCGATAGAAAAAAAGTTGTCTTTTGGGCAAACAAAATTGTAAGGAAGAAAATTTCTTTTTTATTTTTATTTAAGAACTACTTGAATTTTTCAGTCTGGTTGCGAGGTCTTAATAGTGAGTATGAATCATAGTTCCATTTTTTTTGATCCACTCTATCTATTTCGTGTTCCAGATACTAGAATAAATAATATCTGACGAATTAGAATCATCTTGATAGAGATAACAGGCCCTTTCTATGTATTATCAATAGGATCAATTCTAACAAGTCACACACTCATATTCCAGAGATACCGAAACAAAAAAATTCCGCGGTCGAACTACCATAATATCTAGAAATGTAGAGCTTAAACTAGAAAGGCTTTTTTGGATGGAAAAACTCTGACTTCCTAGTTTTAGTTAGTAGAAACCTAATTGGTTAAAATTCCATCCAGTAAAATGGAAGAATTATAAATTTCTAAAATGATAGATAGGAATATAGCGAATAAAGCCATTGCGACCCCCATAAAAGGAGTAGTCCCCCAACCCGGGGCGACTTTCCCATATTCCGAATTCAAGGGTTTCAGTAAACTACCTGCACCAGTTCGTTTTGGCCTAGGTTTAGAACTATCTTCAACGGTTTGTGTAGCCATAAATTATATTTAATCATTGGTGTTGACTTTGTATACTATTCCGTTGTAGTTGTAAATACACGATCTTTTCGTAGATCCATTGTAATCTTGAAATTCTATAAAAATGGAAACAGCAACTTTAGTCGCCATCTCCATATCTGGTTTACTTGTAAGCTTTACTGGGTATGCCTTATATACCGCGTTTGGGCAACCCTCTCAACAATTAAGAGATCCATTCGAAGAACACGGAGACTAATTTAAGTAAGAAGTCCCCCTATCTGGGAGACTTCTTACTTAAATGAAATTATTTTATTCTTTTAGTTGGAGTTGGTGGAACCTTAGGTGGTTCTCGGAAGAAGATAGCGAAAAAAATTATCCCTAAAGTCGAAACTAAAAGGAACGTATAAACCAATGCTTCCATAGATTCGATCGTGGTTTATTTACAATTATAACTTCCACACCTATTCATTTGTCATTTGGGAGAATTTCCCATATAAAGAAAGAAAAAGAGTCAAAGAAAGGATGGGAGATGTCAAATCAAAAAAGAGAGGTGAAAGATACCATAACAATGTGTATCAGACTGCCTGTTTCTTTGTAGTTGGATCTCCCACTTTTTGGAATGTTCCAAATTCCACTTGAGCATCCAAATCTGGATCAATACCAGCAAAAACATCTCGGAACAATGTTCTAGCGCCATGCCAAATGTGTCCGAAAAAGAAGAGCAAAGCAAAGGTAGCATGACCAAAAGTGAACCAACCCCTTGGACTGCTGCGAAAAACACCATCGGATTTCAAAGTAGCCCGGTCTAATTCAAAAATTTCCCCTAATTGAGAACGCCTCGCATATTTTTTTACAGTAGCAGGATCAGAATAATTTACTCCATTAAGTTCGCCACCATAGAACTCCACCGTTACGCCTACTTGTTCAACACTATATTTGGATTCTGCTCTTCTAAAAGGAACGTCCGCTCTAACAATTCCCTCCTCATCTACCAAAACAACCGGAAATGTTTCAAAAAAAGTAGGCATACGGCGTACAAAAAGCTCACGTCCTTCTTTATCTCTAAAGACGGGATGTCCTAACCATCCAACAGCTATTCCATCCCCATTGTCCATTGAGCCCGCTCTGAATAATCCCCCTTTTGCCGGATTATTACCAATATAATCATAAAAGGCTAATTTTTCGGGAATTTTAGACCAAGCTTCTGATAAACTAAGATTTTCGGCTAAACCATTGCTAACTCTTCGATATATTTCTTGCTGAAAGTATCCCTGATCCCACTGATAACGAGTAGGCCCAAATAATTCGATTGGGGTCGTTGCTGACCCATACCACATAGTTCCAGCAACTACGAAAGCTGCAAAAAAAACAGCAGCGATACTACTGGAAAGTACAGTTTCAATATTGCCCATACGTAATCCTTTATATAGACGTTGAGGCGGACGGACACTAAGATGGAATAAGCCCGCTAATATACCCAATGTACCCGCAGCAATATGATGAGAAGCTATTCCCCCCGGAACAAAAGGATCAAAACCTTCTGCACCCCACGCTGGATTTACAGCTTGTACTTTTCCAGTTAGTCCATAAGGATCGGATACCCATATCCCAGGACCATACAAACCCGTTACATGAAATGCCCCAAAGCCAAAGCAAGCCACCCCTGCAAGAAATAAATGAATTCCAAAGATCTTGGGCAAATCCAAAGAGGGTTTTCCCGTCCGCTCATCAGAGAATATTTCTAGGTCCCAATATACCCAATGCCAGATCGCTGCCAAGAAACACAAGCCAGAAAACACAATATGCGTAGCTGCCACACCTTCATAACTCCAAATACCCGGATTTGTTACAGTTCCTCCTGAAATACTCCAACCACCCCACGAATCCGTTATTCCTAAACGAGTCATGAAGGGAATTACGAACATACCTTGTCTCCACATTGGATCCAGAACAGGATCAGAGGGATCAAAAACTGCTAATTCGTATAAAGCCATTGAGCCAGCCCAACCAGAAACTAGAGCTGTGTGCATTATATGCACCGCAAGCAATCGACCCGGATCATTCAATACGACAGTATGAACACGATACCAAGGCAAACCCATGGAAATACCCCTTTAGCAAAGAAAAATAGACACGATGTCGCTTTATTTTATCGCATTGAAAAAGATTATCCATTGTACCTAACCCTTCTAGGGGATTCTGTGTCAGAAAGCGCGAATATTTATTTCATTCCATTAAAAATAAGAAGCCAATTCTGTTCATAAGAAGAAAGAGAAGCAGATCTATTCTATACTCGATAAGTGCCAATATGCAATGGGTAACTTGGCCAATTTGGAAAAAACGAAGAATAGATCGCTACCCCTCTTTGTTTAGCATTCGAATCACCCATTCCTTTTTCTTTATTCAATCTGTCTTACCTTTCTTATATGTATAACCTTTCCATCTATGTATTAATAGAATCTATAGTATTCATATAGAATAGAATAAGAATAAAATAGAATAGAATAAGAATAAAAATTAAGACAATAAACTGCAGATTCTTTCTTTCTGTTCCATTCTTACGTTTCCATATTAAAGTGTTTCTTACTTAAATTTAATAATATTAATCTAATATGCCCATTGGTGTTCCAAAAGTACCTTACCGGATTCCTGGAGATGAAGAAGCGACTTGGGTTGACTTATACAATGTTATGTATCGAGAAAGGACACTTTTTTTAGGTCAAGAGATTCGTTGCGAGATCACGAATCATATTACAGGTCTCATGGTATATCTGAGTATAGAAGATGGAATTAGTGATATTTTTTTGTTTATAAACTCCCCAGGCGGTTGGCTAATCTCAGGAATGGCTATTTTTGATACGATGCAAACGGTGACACCAGATATATATACAATATGCCTCGGAATAGCCGCGTCCATGGCGTCCTTCATTCTGCTTGGAGGAGAACCCGCCAAGCGTATAGCATTCCCTCACGCGAGGATTATGCTTCACCAACCTGCTAGTGCTTATTATCGGGCAAGGACACCAGAATTTTTACTAGAAGTAGAAGAGTTACACAAAGTTCGCGAAATGATCACAAGGGTTTATGCACTAAGAACAGGCAAGCCTTTTTGGGTTGTATCCGAAGACATGGAAAGGGATGTTTTTATGTCAGCAGACGAAGCCAAAGCTTATGGACTTGTCGATATTGTAGGGGATGAAATGATTGACAAGCACTGCGATACTGATCCAGTGTGGTTTCCGGAAATGTTTAAGGATTGGTAGTGTCCGGATTTCTTGTAAAGTTATTTCACAGCTAAATTCGTGTTTTCCTCGATTTAATAGAAAATAGAAAGACTTCATGATGAGCAATCATCAGGTTAAGATGGATCTAAACCAATCCATTTTTTTCTATATACATACAACATGCCAACGGTTAAACAACTTATTAGAAACGCAAGACAGCCAATACGAAATGCTAGAAAAACGGCTGCGCTTAAAGGATGCCCTCAGCGTCGAGGAACATGTGCTAGGGTGTATGTGCGACTCGTTCAGATCATGACTTCAAACAAATATAAAAAAAATTTGAAGTATCCCTGATTAGTACCAATGAATAGGATATAGCTTCTCTATCCTAGATTTCTATGGTATATGGAATTTCTGGTTTCCTTTGGTGCAAATCGAATTATCTAAATTTGGAAATAAGAAGCAATTCTCCCATTGGTAGCAAATGGTTATCCATTAAGCGGAGGAAATAGTAATAAAAAGAAAAAGGCTTATGCTCTTTTATCTTATAAAGAACGGACTAACAGGGTCAGCTACTTAGCCAACTTTCATAATTAAATACCGTCACTGTATGGATAACTCTTATTGTGAAAAGAGCTATTTACTCTATAATGGATAGGTAGAGCCAAAGAATGTGAACTATACAAGTTCGTAATACTTTTTGATGAAAGAAAGGGCTCCGGTGTATAGAGAGGGCCTCACCGTTTAAAAGGGAACCATAGAAACGATGGAACCCACTATTTTTTTTAGTATTATTTAGAATGAATTTGTTATTTCGTATAGAAATAACTGAACGGAGTGGAATAAAAAATCGTGGTTGGGAAGGTTACTATAGCAAAAGCCATTGGAATTAATATTTTATATATCGGAATAATTAGTTTTGTTATTAATGAGAAAAAGGGTGGCTAAAAGAAGAGAAATCATTAGTTATTCATTAAGGTTAATTTGATTCAATGACCAGAGTTCCGCGAGGATATATAGCCCGGAGACGACGAACAAAAATGCGTTCATTTGCCTCAAACTTTAGAGGGGCTCATTTAAGACTTAATCGAATGATTACCCAACAAGTAAAAAGAGCTTTTGTTTCCTCTCATCGAGATAGAGGTAGGCAAAAGAGGGATTTTCGTCGTTTGTGGATCACTCGGATAAACGCAGCAACGCGGGTATATAAAGTATTCGATAGTTATAGTAAATTAATACACAACCTGTACAAGAAGAAATTGATTCTTAATCGTAAAATGCTTGCACAAGTAGCTGTATCAAATCCAAATAATCTTTACACGATTTCCAATAAAATAAAGATCATCAATTAAAGGTATAAATAAAGTAATATACTGGAATAATAAAAGATGAATTCCCGGAGAGGGAACTCCGGGAAGATACAATAAATTAAGATTAAGTGGTAGGAATCGACGAGCTGGATTACTTTCTTTATAATATATATAGGTCTGGCCCTTGCGAATTCGAATAAAACATCAACAATCGGAACTTAAGTTCCGGTTGTTGTTTCTTAAATTTTGGTTGTAGTTTCTTAAGTTTCGATTGGAATTGTACTTTTGCGTTAATTGAGGAATATGTCTATTTTTTCTGGGTCTAGAACCTGTAATTATTGAAATTGACTGGGCTTGAAATTGTTTTTCGTTCTCATAGTTACGAAACGGTAAAAAAGATAAAATACGAGCCTGTTTTATAGCAAGAGTAATTAATCGTTGTTGTTTCAAGGTTAATCTATTTATTCGTCTCGATAATATTTTTCCTTGTTCACTAATAAATCTATTAATTAAACTCATGTTTCTATAATCAATTCGATCTCCCGGGCCAATCCGGGGACGCCTACGAAAAGGTTGTTTAGATTTACGAAAAGGTTGTTTGAATTTACGAAAAGTTTGCTTGGATTTACGAAAGGGTTGCTTGGATTTATTAAAAGTTTGCTTGGATTTACTAAAGGGTTGCTTAGATTTAAGAAAAGGTTGTTTAGATGTATACATGATTTATTCCTTATTTAATTTAAAATTGGAAAATGCACTTCTTTATTTTATTAATTTAGGATCCAGAAGAAGTAGTTTTTCTTTGATCCATATCTTATTTGATTCATATTTATAGTATATGAATACCCTCTATACATATGAAATAATATCGACCGGAAATCAGATGAGTTGATTTGTATTTTGTATTCTATACTATGTTTTATTTATATATAAAATATGAAGTTCTTACTCTTTCTGTTGTTTGGAAAGATCGAATACACGATGTTCCTATTTCTTTATTTCGTGATGAGTCGTATGCTTGCGACAATAACGACAAAATTTTTTGAATTCTAATTGTCCGGGTGTATTGTGGCGATTCTTTTGAGTACTATATCTAGAAATCCCCGTCGATTCCTCATTGGCACCTTTTCGAACACAACTGATGCATTCCAAAATAACTCTGATTCTAACATCTTTTCCCTTGGCCATGAACCTCCTTTTCCTTTTGGATTGACTTAATTTAATTCTTCTACTTATTCTTTTATTCTTCTATTTTGAATCCGAAGAAGAAGAATAAAATTCATTAGAATAATTTTTTTTTATTCTTAAATTAAGTAATAAAAAATAGAGAAATAATTAAAGAATACAATCCTTGTCGAATTAGCAAAGATTTTGGTTCGAAATCCTTTCATTTAATTAGTCAGCCCCGCCTTTTTCTATGCTCTGATTTCTGAGGCCTGATTTAGCTTGGGTACCCCTTTAAATTGAATTTCTATTTTTAAAAATAGGGTTTACCAAATTTTTAATGACTCTGAGGTTCAACCCAATCCATCTTTTCTTTCTTTTTCCTTCCGATACTAAAAAAAGATTGAAAAGGATAAGATAAAATTTTGTCATATCACGAAGAAATCTATCCCTCCCATAGCAATAACTAGAATTAAAAAAAAGGGAATGACAAAGCATCCGGGAATAAACGATTAATTTCTATCAATAAACCTGCTAAAGCACCAAACCATAGAGTACTTAGCACGGGTGCTACAGAGAGATATGTTTTTATATCCCGCATTGAAAATCCTCCTTCCTTGTTGGAATACATATATGATCATAAACTTATGCTATATATAAACTGAACCATAATCGACGAAATTTTCCGAAATTGTCCTATCCCTAAAAAATAAAAAGATGACCCCTTCTTCCTATATATTATCAAGGAAAAGTAATCTTTCTTTTATAGGCGAAATTCTATTGGATTTTAGCTGTATATAATTCCTTAATTATATGAGACCAAAAAGAAGAAATGACACGAGGGTTCTATATATAGATAGAGAAAGAATAAGAAAATTATGATGTGGAAAAGAAGACAGGAATTGTGTACAATGGCATTGCACAACAATTTAATTTGGAAAAGGGATGTAGCGCAGCTTGGTAGCGCGTTTGTTTTGGGTACAAAATGTCACAGGTTCAAATCCTGTCATCCCTACCTATTACTTCTTTCTTCTTTATAGGCAGTAGCAACGAGATCAATTAAAGTAAAGTGGGTATAACTGGAATTTGTGGAGACTATACGTACGTGAGATACATTAGGAATAGAAAAAGATTTTCTTTTTGAATGAATGAAAGCGCTCTTAGTTCAGTTCGGTAGAACGCGGGTCTCCAAAACCCGATGTCGTAGGTTCAAATCCTACAGAGCGTGATTCCATCTATCTTATGTCGAAGCAGAGTAAAATAATTTAACAAAATTGAATTGTAACTCCAATTTGACCTCCTCCAGACCAGAGAGGAGGTCAATAAAAAAAAAAAAATGACTCAATCAAAGATCCAACTGATCCCCACGCCTGTATTGCAAATACGCAGTCACGAATAATCCCGCTAAAGTAATAGGAATTAGGCCTAAGACGATTCCAAATAGAAAAACTTCAATCATTTCGATTTGTTCGGGGGGATAAAAAAAGAGGTACGATCTATCCCTAAATAGTACTCTAAATTATCCACGAATCTCAATGACCAAGAAAAGAATTCCTAATTAGTCTGGAAAAGAGTCGTAGAATATCAGGAATCCCAAAGAAAGATTTTGCTTTTCTGAATTATTATTATTCAGTCAATTCAAATAAGACGTATCTTGTTCAAGCCAATAAATAGAGCTGGGGTTATAGTTAAAGCAGCCAGTAGAAAACCGAAATAACTAGTTAAAGTAAGCATGAAAGAGTTAAATTCCATTTATTTTTTTTTACTACACTACATATGTTGGTAAAGCATTTACCTAAGTTATGGAAAATTCATAATTCATCAGTTATTTTAGATAATACTAAAAAACAAGATAGAGTGAGATACAGAAGTGTAAAAGAAAGTGGATTCATCAGATGATACATGAGTCCCTAATTTCGAATCAAGAGATTTGTTATGGAATTTTTCAATTGAGTAAAGTAATAATATTAAGAACTAGATCATATAACCCCATTGAATGAAAAAATGAAATTGGATTTTCAGGGAAATTTCGGAATAAGAGATAAATAAACAATTGAATTTGAAAAAAAAACTTCTTTCTATTTTGGATAATTTCTTTTTCAATAGGACCCTCTTTTTGGACTGAACGATCGAATATTCCCCTATTCCTTCTTATTTTAATTTTAACTGATTGTATTCTATATGGAATAAGAGGAGAAGAAAAGCATTCCACGACCTCCCGAGGGTCTGTTAAAAAAAAAAGAAAGCTCTTCCTTGAATTTACTTTATTTTTATTCCTTTTTCGAACTCCAACCAAAGTAGATTCGAAGACGAGTCACTTCAATTATCCTTTTAAGTTCTATTCTATCTTCTGTCTTTCCCTATTTCATCTCGTAAAGTTCCACGCTCGCAGTTTGGTCAAGAAAGTTAGACCTAATCCAACAAACAAGACAAGGATTAATTACGAATTATGAAAGGATAAATTTCACATATATATACTTGTCCTTGTATTGTGTCAGTATGAGAATATCCTTCCTAAATTATTTATCCAAACCTATTGATCATTAACTTAGATTTTCCCAAGATTTTGGCTGCTATTCCGAATTACTCTATTATTCCGAAGCCAAGGAAAATAAATAGAACCTACAAAAAAGGGGTTTTCTATTGACGCCTTGAATAACATATAGCTTACCTATAGACAAAAAAAAGTAATTATGTTTCGGAACCAGGCAAAACCAGATTGCTGTGCCATAGGAAGGATAGCTATACTAATTCGGTATACTCAAAATACACCTTTGGTACAAAATTGACAATCTCACAAGGATGAAATATCAGTAATTTTCTATTTACTGGTTGATCCCATCTTTTACGGAATCAATTCCTTTTTTGAATGTACAAAAATTTTGGGAGTTCAGCATGTCTGGAAGCACGGGAGAACGTTCTTTTGCTGATATTATTACCAGTATTCGATACTGGGTTATTCATAGCATTACTATACCTTCCCTATTCATTGCGGGTTGGTTATTTGTCAGTACGGGTTTAGCTTATGACGTGTTTGGAAGTCCTAGGCCAAACGAATATTTCACGGAAAGCCGACAAGGAATTCCGTTAATAACCGACCGTTTTGATTCTTTAGAACAACTCGATGAATTTAGTAGATCCTTTTAGGAGGCCCTCAATGACCATAGATCGAACCTATCCTATTTTTACAGTGCGATGGCTGGCTATTCACGGACTAGCTGTACCTACTGTTTTTTTCTTGGGATCAATATCAGCAATGCAGTTCATCCAACGATAAACCAAATTCCAACTATAGAACTATGACACAATCAAACCCGAATGAACAAAATGTTGAATTGAATCGTACCAGTCTATACTGGGGTTTATTACTCATTTTTGTACTTGCTGTTTTATTTTCCAATTACTTCTTCAATTGAGAGAAAGAAAGAGACTAATAAGAATTCTCTTATCCCATTTGGAAAGATACCATCCTTATAACTACCCATGACTGTTTTTGTCTCTAGCATGACCAATTGATAAAATGTGGAGGAAAGTAGGGGAAATGGCCGATACTACTGGAAGAATTCCTCTTTGGCTGATAGGTACTGTAGCTGGTATTCCTGTGATTGGTTTAGTAGGTGTTTTCTTTTATGGTTCATATTCTGGATTGGGTTCATCTCTATAGTAATCGGAGGGACCAGATTGTAAACATGAAAAAGTAGGAGCTTAGCGGGTCCTTACCCCCTTTATCTGATTAGAGCGGAAAGGACCCGCGGAATTTTTACTCTTATAACGCGAATTGAATCTATTCGATTCACTCTTATGAAGCAACAAGAAAAAGAGATCACTCGAGGATCCAATATCTTATTCCACAAAGGAAGTATCCTGAAAATCCTTGATTTAGTTTCGAGTAATAAACTAATAAAACCTTAATCAAAACTATTCAACTAGCCTAAAAATAAAAAAAAAACCTTCAATGGAAGAGTTTACTTTTTTTTGCAAAATTTCTGTAAGTTTGAAGTTAAACTTAATTAAACAAGCCAAGCAATTCTATTTGCTTACAATCACAAGAAATTTGTCCCCCGCCATATTTTCTTCCCCTCTGTTTGTCCACTACCTCGGCTAAACCTAAGCAAAAGAAAAAGAGGCCCAAGAGACAGACCCGAATAAAGAAGAAATAGTAAAGTAATCTTTGACGAATTAGGAAGAAAAAGGATTCTTATTTTGATACAAGAAGAATCGGCACAAGAAAAAGCCTTTTTCTTGTGCCGAATAGACGATTAAGAAGACCTGCAATCCCTCGAAAGAAATTTAAATTTTATTGTTCTCGCCTTTGCCTTGGATTCTCTTCTTTTGCATGAGATATAAATAAGGAATTCCAGACATCTCGTAAACAAAAAAAAGTCTAAACAAAAAAAGGATTTCCAAAAAAGATCATAGATAATTCTAGCAATTGCCAATAAATCGAGGCTTTTTACCAACTTGATGGTAAGAAATTCCGGGACCTAGAAATTCATTTCGTACAATTGAACCTTTTCAAACTGTTTCTTTTTGAGAACCAAAAAAACTTGTGCCAAAATAACGGATGCGAAGAAGAACAAAAGGCCTTGGACACGTAATGGATCCTGAAGCACGATTTCTGCGTCCCCCTGACCAAAACCTCCCACATTAGGATTGCTTGTTAATGGTTGATCAATCTTGATGGATTCCCCCTCTGAAACAAGAAGTTCTGGTCCGGGAGGTATAATATCAATCACTTGGCGTCCATCTGATGCATCAACTATGGATATTTCATACCCCCCTTTTTCTTTACGTAGTATTTTTCTTACTATACCTGTTGACGTAGCATTATAGACTGTATTGTTACTCTTGCTACCATCAGGATAGATCTGTCCTCTTCCTCGGTTTCCCCCTACATATATAGGATATTTTAAGAAATGAGCATCTTTCTTCGTAGCAGGATCAGGGGAAAGAATGGGAAAGACAATTTCACTATATTTCTTACCGGGAACAGGGCCTATCACAAGAATATTTTTTTTATCGGGACGATAACTCTGAAAAGCAAGATTTCCTATCTTTTCTTTTAACTCAGGGGAAATACGGTCGGGCGGCGCTAATTCAAATCCCTCGGGCAAAATAAGAACAGCACCTACATTCAACCCTCCCTTTTTTCCATTAGCAAGAACTTGTTTCAATTGCATATCATAAGGAATTCGAAGAACTGCTTCAAATACAGTATCGGGAAGCACAGCTTGGGGAACTTCAATATCGACGGGCTTGCTAGCTAAATGGCAATTGGCACATACAATTCGCCCAGTTGCTTCTCGTGGGTTTTCATAACCCTGCTGCGCAAAAATGGGATATGCATTTGAAATAGATGTCCGAGTTATTACGTATATCATGATCGATACAGAAATCGATCGAGTTATCTGTTCCTTTACCCAAGAAAAAGTATTTCTATTTTCCATGTCCAATCACAGATCCCAGAATTTCTACAATAAATTAGATAGGTAGCTAAGCTAATCTAGTTCCCTATACACGAATTTGTTGGCATTCTACTGCAACAGTTGTACTGCAATGATGAATACCTTAAAGCAGGTATAAATAGAAAGAATTTTGGTAAAATGGAAAAGGGCTTTCTTTCTAAAGAAAGATGCTAATTTGATTAATATTAATATCGGGAGATCAAATGAATTTATGCTTCACTAATTGAATGATAAATGACTACAAGCGAAGGAGATAGACGGTTTAAACAAAAAAAGACCCAAAATTTCAAACATGTATCTAGAATTACTGGAAAACTACAAACAAAAATAGTGAAAATAAGCTCATTAGGAGCCCATCCAAAATCGTTATAGACCCAACGAATTACTAGTTCCCAACCACGGGTGGAGTGAAATCCAACAAAAAAATCAGTAACTAAAAGAATAAAAAAAGCTTTTATTGAGTCATTTAAATTATAGAAGAATTCCTGAACCCAAGAATTCAAAATGACAAGTTCCTCTTTACCCAGAAAAAAAGAACCACTTAGAATAGCCAAACAGATTATATTTGTCGAGAAATGCAAAATGATATGGAGATGATCCTCATTATTTATTTTGACCCATTGTATTATTTCCTTGTGTATTCCTGTAGGAGGTTTTTGTACATGTGTCTTTAGTTTCCCTTTTATCATCTCGTCCAAGAGAGAAAGTTCTTCTAATTCTATGAATCTTTCTAGAATCCTTTTCTCTTGAATATCAGTTAAGAGAGTTTCGGATTGCCTGGTATTCCACCAATTCTTAATCCAAAGTTCCAGACATTTGTTAAATGAGGAAGAGACCCCCCAAGGCAAAAGTACGATAAATACAAGATATAGTAAAGAAGGCAATGCTTTCTTTTTTTTCATTTTTGATCTGTAAATGGAGTTGTTAATGAATATGCTTCATTCGCTGACTCTATTCCATTCCCTGACTCTATATGATGATATTTCTATTTCATGATATTTCTATTTCTTTGAAGCAAAAACTCTATAGGTTTGATACCCTGTATCTATTCTTCTTTTTTGTATATTAGTGGAATTTCAGTGCATTGGGTTCTTTCTTAGATCTAGATGGAATGAAATAGTGAAATAGAATAAAAAAAGCCCTTTCGGGTGAAAATGGAAGAGAAGAATAGTATGCAATATATCTAACTTCGACAAAAAAAATTTAAAATAATTTTATCTTATCCTCGTTTGTTCCTTCCTTTAGATAAATACTTAAAAATCCCCTTACAATAACAAATCCAATTTCGAAGGGACTTCCTCCCCATGTTGAGAAAACTTTTCTTCTTCCAATTTATCTTTTCTTCATTCAATTCAGTTCAAAAAAGATACCTCAAAATACTTCAATTGGTACGCGCAAGAAATAGGCCAATTCGGCAGCTTTTTGTTCAATTTCTCGTGGAGTAAAAAACTTATCATCAGTACGAGTCAAGGGAATGATCCCCTGGCCCCGGATTTCCATATAAAGAATACGACGAGGATAAAGACCCTCTTTAACCTGAATTCTAATTGATTGGATATCCCGCATAAGGAATCGAAGGAAGACGCGACGTTTTATTCCAGGGAATCCCCAACGAAAAATGCAAACTATTCCCTCTTTTCTATCGAATCGGTCATAACCACTACCTACATTCCACAAAATAGTACACCACAGGTAGGAGCTAATGAATAGGCCTGCGATTCCGTAGAAAGACATCACGACCCCCTGCGGAAAAAAAAGAATTTCTTGAGATGGAAGTATAGATATAATATTCTTACCAAGATAACTGGAAGTCCCAACCAATAAGAATCCTAGTGAACCTAGAAAAAGAATACAGGCCCAGAAAAAATTACTCCTTTTTCGAGAACCTTTTAGAAGTTCTACCCATATGTGTTCTGATCGCCAATTCATATTAGATATACTAAATCCAGCAGCGGTCGATTGAAATTGAGAGAATAAGCTAAATAATTTTGCCTTTACTTTTTTTGATTCTGAAATCGCCTTCAGCAACTAGTACTCCTGTGAAATAATAGGTTAGATACATTGACTTTCTATTCAAAAAATATTCGTTGATTCAATTAAAATAAATAAAAAAAAACTCGCTATACCAAGCTCTGCATATTCATGCATTTATGCTCGTAGCCTATATCTGCATCCATAGCCGTTTTTCATTTGTGTGTAGAAAGTGTGTGTAGAAAAAGTCACATACCCTACCATATTATATTACTTACACTAAAAAATACTAGACAATCTTTTTTTTTTGCACATAAAGAAATAAAGAAGTCATTGCAATTGCCGGAAATACTAAGCCTACTAAAGGCACGAAAATAGAAGGTAAGTTTAAATCCGTCATGGAATAGGTGTCTCAATTCAAATTTACTATTTCTATCTAGTCGAAAAATATCTTAAGATTCTTATGATATAATTAAGTATATCTATTATAAGGAATATTGACTATTGTATTTTTTTAGTTTGCAAAATATTCTGTAAAAAAAATGATAAGGATAATAAGAAAATTCCAAAAAAGGAGAACTAATTAAAAAGATTTTTTTTATTTTCCCATCCTCATGGCCTTTCTATCTTTCTAATCTAATTTGAAATTGGATTCAAAAGAAAGCGACTAGAATTTACTTCCTGCATACATACTTCTCTAGAAGCGCATACAATAATGCGTGGTAAAGGCAGAAAAATAGTATATTCAATCAAAATCAAAGGGCAAATTATCTTACCTACTATAGATCCCCTACTACCCTCTTAAGATCCCCTACTACCCTCTTAAGATCCCCCCTACTACCCTCTTAGACTTTTAAAGGCGATATACCACCCAAAGAAAGGGTATGAAAATGCCGGGTGGTGTTAGCTTTTCGACGAAGACCCGTCCTGTGCCGCGAAGTCCTGTTAGTAAGACCCCGCGCAATAATGGATTATAGAAGAATAGTATTCAAAATACTGCTCTGGACGCATATAGTAGCATTGCGATTCCTAATCTTTTTTATTTATGAATATGAACAGAAAAAATTCATGTATCGTTGGGTCGGAGCGGAGGTTTGGTCCAGAAAAATTAGGAACAAAACGTCTACTCTACCACACTGAAGTCTATAGCGCTGTATTTCCACGAAAGTATAATTCTTACCATCAGGATACGCTCCTTTCAACGTCTCTCCGATGGGTCCAGGTTCTATGTCCAATCCCAAATCAAGGATTTCTCGCTCTTGATCGGAGTCATAAACTAAAACTACCTTTTTATCCTTTTTATTAAGGTTATAGAAAACTTCCTTATCTAGTTCTAGCATGTTGACTCACGATTACGCCTGTTAAAAGTTTCAAACGTCCTCTTTTTTGAAATTGAAAGAGAGTCTTATAAAAAGGTCTAACTTCCAAACTATGTCTTTTTTCATTCATTCTCCTTTAGTTTTTTTCTCTATCTAGAAGTGGAATAGAATAACCCGGTTGAAGGGTAATGATCATACGTCTGTAATGCATTGTACGGCCCAGAATAGGTCCTATTCTTCTACCTTTTCCAGGTAGTCGATGGCTATTCACAGCTACCACCTTAATCCAAAGAAGAGTTTGAACCAATGCTTTATTTCTGTCTTAGTGAATCCCGATTCGACATTAAAAGTATATTGATTCTTTCCCAATAAACGAAGACTTTTTTCTGTAAATACTGCGTATTTGATTCCATTATCATATGATACTACTATATTTTATTATTTTCTTTTTATTTCTTTATTGTATTATACCTTAATATATATATATATTCTAGATATATAGAATAGACGAATCTCGATTTGTCAAGTCTCATGATCATATCATGATCTATTTTTATTCGGCTCAATCTTTTTTATAAAAAAAAAGATTGAGCCGAGTTTAATTGCAATCAATTAGAAGAATAAAGAAGAATTACTGCATTTCATAACTTATTTTTTTCTCTTTTTATTTCGTTTATTTTTTTTTAGACCTTCTTATCGATAGTATCTACCGGCTCGAACTCGAATTTGATCGCCTTCCATACTTCACAAGCTGCGGCTAGTTCAGGACTCCATTTGCAAGCTGCTCGGATAATTTCATTACCTTCGCGAGCAAGATCACGCCCTTCGTTACGAGCTTGTACACAAGCTTCTAAAGCCACTCGATTAGCTGCTGCACCAGGTGCATTCCCCCAAGGATGTCCTAAAGTTCCTCCACCAAATTGTAATACAGAATCGTCC
>NW_025422622.1:0-76179 GCF_904849725.1 Hordeum vulgare subsp. vulgare | reverse complement strand
TGGTGAAGATGGTGGTTGCTTTTGCATGATGTTCTTTAGTGTCTTGATAAAAAAAACAATGGTTTTAATTTGAGCGAAAATTGTGTTTGGTTGTTCAAAATTTGCTACAAATCAATGGAATTGATGCCAAATTGTAAGTTTGAATTCTTGCGATTTGCGGGTTGGCAAGGGCCATGGCAGAACAGAACCTGCCCAATGAAACTGTAGAACAGAATAGTCGTGAATATTCTGTTTTAAGTTCCACGATGCGGGTTATGTTTTGCCGCGACCCTCGCTAGTCGTAAAAAGCGATTTTTTGCAAACTGTAAACGCGCGATATAGGTCCGTAATATAAGGGTCTGCTAGCAAACGGTAAACATCCTTCTTCTCCTTTTTCTTATCTAAAAAATTGGTGACGTTCACCTATTCGTCGCTTTTTTGTCAAACCCCCTTCCTACGTGCATAGCGATCGCAGGGTTTTTCAAGAAAACTGTCGACGGGACAGCCTTGCCCCTCTATCAAGACCGGATTATCTTTGTCTAGTTGGAACCATCCCTCGCATGAGCCTTCATATTGTATGGTGACGCTGCATGCAACAAGATCCTAACACGCATGGTTTTCTATCCTGGTCGACCTGTACAATACTGTATGGTACACGCACAAAACAAAAATGTAGCTTTGAAAAGGTACACTCACGATGCTCACAAACATAATTTATAAATACTCACATAAATTTCTATTGTTTTCATATTTCAATCAATGTCAAAGACATTTCGGACATGTCCAAATGTTTTAAATGTCAAAGCCATACTCTTTCGTAAATATTCACACAAAATTGTTGGGCAATTGCGGGTGGCTTCCATCGTAAAATTCCTAAAATATCTCATCAATCACAAACCATGTGTTCCACCGTGACCATCTACACCTGCAGGAGGCGTGCTTCGAGCTCCCTCTCGGTCCGCCTTCGAAAACCCAATGTATCACCAAAATCAAGGTAAAGTATTTTGGTAGATTTTTCCCGCTAAATAGGCCCTTAGGATTGTCGCAAATCAAGAATACCATTTAAAATGAAGGAAAACTTAGCCGCCTTTGTACGCCCCTAGTAGCCACCCAGCGCCAGCAGTGAGCCTGCACATTGCCAGAAATACATAGGAATCACCATGGATTTCCACCGGCCAACTGCAGAGATCCATGTGGACGCACGTTATAGGGCTGCTGCACTTGCACGTTGAGAGCGGCATGTCGCCGGTTAACCTACATCCCAGTTGTAACTCGATCGCCAGTATTGTTGCCAACTCTGTGTCAGAAAAATATGAGGGTGTTACGTGAAGAATAACACATGCATAGGAGGCATATACCATACTCAACACAAGAGCCCATGCAAGATCACATGCATAAGAGATAGTAAGAACGATACATGGAATTCGTTCAGGTAGCAACAGTTTAGTACCTTGCACCGCAGATGTGGGATCTAAAATTCTAGATGCTCCTGGTCTGGTATGACTCTGAAGTATATAGAACTTACAAGTATAGAATAATAGTACATTTTTTAAGGCAAACTCGCGAACTTGTTACTGCGTCAGTGTTTACAGGGGCGAACAGAAGATCTTCAACATGGCCTAACCAAGTATTACGACCAACTCCCAGAGTAAGTGAATGTTACAGCGTCATGTGTAACTGCTCCGTACTGCACCACACTGCCGGTTTAGCCCCCCCCCCCCCCCCCCCGAGTGTAACTCTTATTGTCAACTATGTGTGAGAAGAATATGAGGGTGTTACGTGCTGATGAATGACACAAGAGGCCTGCGTTATCGCATGCATAAGAATGATATTGTAGATGGTCCATAGGCATATAGTACCATAATTAACACAAGAGCCCTGCATTATCACATGCATCAGAATGATACGGTACATGGAATTCGTCCAGGTGTAGCAAAAGTTTAGTACATGTAGCTAGCATCGCAGATGTGGGATCTAAAATTCTATATGCTCCTGGTCCGGACTTTAATTGAATAACATTTGTGATAGTTACAGAACCTTATTGTTTCAAACTATGTGATGAGTACATATGAAACTTGGAAAATCACCGCAACAAATTCTTCATGTGCCTGTGTCTCCGACGGAAAATCTTCCCCATAACAAAACGAGCTGCCACAATCACCCCAACAAATTCTAGATTGAACCTTGATCCATCAAAAATCACATGAACTGAACCATGCATTTGTTCTAGGCTAATTAGCCCCCTAACACATATCCTGCAGAATAATTAACCTGTTCCTCACGGTAGCTAACACTTAGAGCACTAACAATCGCATGTGAAGACCACATTTGATCATCAATTTAAAATGTTTTCCCCGAAATGTCATATAACTTATTTAAAGAACTTTACCACATAAGTGATACGTTATTTACATAATGTTTGTGATGGTTATAGTAGAACACTTGCTCGCACACTTGAGAGGGCCACTGTGCGAGTTAATCAGAAAATATATGTAATAGAATGAAATAATACTTTTTTGTTAAGCAATGGAAAATCGTATTATTTAGATTTACAAGAAGTTTAAACAAACCTTTTTATTATCAACAGAATGAGACATGAGAAAGAACATTAAAAATAAATAAGTGTATTTGTTTGTGCCAAATGAATGGAACATTATGTAGAAAAAGTTAATTTTTTTAAACTATACGTGGATGCTGTTAAATATTTAATTTAATTAAAGGTGCAAAATTTATTTTCCCACGTTGTTACTTGTGATTCAAATAAGCAAACCCATATGTATATAAGAAATAGAAATTACCAACGCATATGTATTGTCTGCCTGTTTCTTCAACCGAAAATCTTCACCCTATAGCAAACTGATCGAGGAGGCGAAAAATTCTTGGTTTAACCTCGATGATCTCCATCGAAAATCACATGAAGCGAACCATGTAATTGTTCTGGGCTAATTACTTAGCCCCCTAACACATATGCCTAGCTCCTGATTGACGTTAGCTAACACTAAGCCTAAACGACACTAACTATAATTTATTCCTTGGTTCATGTGGGGATCAGCAGGTTGCCTGCACGGTGAGCACGCCGGAGTCACACCCGGACCCGGCGCGGAAGTCCTCCGTGTGCCGCACCGTGCACGACTCCTTGCCGACGCACGCTGCCGTGAACGCCGCCAGCGCCGCCTTGGACTCGCAGCCGCCCTGGTACGCGCCGCACTTGCCGCGCGTGACGCCGAGGCTGGCCACGTCCACGCTGGAGATGGTCCTGCCATGGCTGCACGCCAGCGCCACCTCGTCGCCGACCTCGGCGGCCTCCGCGCACGCCGCCCCGACAGCGACGGTGTGGAAGCTCACCCTCGTCGGGTCGCCGCCGGCCTCCTCGAACAGCACCATCGTGTTGGGCTCGCCGGCCTTGAGGAACGACCGTGGCACATGGTAGAACCTCTGGGACGGCTCGTTGCAGCCAGTGAGGCACTTCTGCCCGTCGCCATCCGCCATGAATGTGCCGCGGTAGTCGCACCGCCGGCAGCCGTCCATGTCCGCGGCGACGTATGACGGCCAGTAGCGGCCCAGGTTGTTGCCGTTGACCCACACCACGCCCTTGCCGAGCCCCAGCAGGTCCGCCACCACGGGCTCCTCACCGATGGGGGCCTCAAAGGTCGCCTTGTACCAGGTGAAGGGGCGGTGCACCGGGATGGTGCCGCCTCTCCATTGGCTGCGGTCCTTGGCCTTGTCGAGGTGGGTCTCCCTGTACTCGCCGGCGAGGCCGGCCTTGTAGGACCAGGAGCTGTTGGAGAGGTCGTAGGCGGTGGTGTTGGTGACGGTGTCGACGAGCTTCACCGCCCTCCCACGATGCCGGCGGGCATCATCTCGAACAGAGCACCATAGTTCTTGAGCCCGATGGTGGCGCTGAGGAGGGAGATGTAGTTCTTGCCAGAGTGGAGCTTCACCGGTGTCTCCATTTGGAAGACGAATCCGCCATTAGGAGCGTAGTGCCTCCCTGCATGCCAATTAATCAAATCAATTAACATTTAGCTTGATCAAGTTCATTAATCCATCAGTGTGCAAACCACTCAGAGTATATTGGGACGCTCACCAACAAGCTTGCCATTGACGAAAGCGTAGAGCTCATGGCCAGTCGTGTTCACGTGCAACTTGTAGTTCGATTCCCCCTTGTGCTCCAAGCTGCACATTTTGATCATCACCAGAGATTAATTTATATTTCAATCTTATGCAACAGTGTAGTTCTGTATTAAGCATCAAGATGTTTGATTACCTTGTCCTGTACCATAGGTAGTCGCTCTGGTCGCCCGACGTCGCGATCTGCTCGAGCAGCTCGTTCTTCCTGAAGTTACCCTTCTCGTCCGTCATGAAAGGATGGAGGTTCTCGGGCATCCACGACCAAGCAAGGCCATCCGTCACGGTTTCCACCCCCGGCCTCTTCACCATCACCGACGTCTGTGTCTTGATCTTGGCGCTGTTGTACGCGACGGTCTTGCAGTCCGGCAGGATGCTCACGGACCATGCGGGCACGACATGGGTTGCGCCGTCGTCGAGGGTCACATTGACCTCCTTGTCGTCGAACTTGTTGCTGATGAAGCAGGCAGAGGAGTTGTCCAGCGTGTACTTGGTAACCTAGTGTAGATATTGATGAACCAAATGGATCAATTTTGTTGTGAACACCATTAAAAACAGTGCTAGGATTTTTGTATTGTATGTGAATGCATGTTAGTTACCATGACGTTGGTGTTGCCCATGGTGGTGTCCTTGTAGTCCCCATGGAGTAGGATCTTCTCCATGGACTTGAGGACATTGTGGAGGTCCTTGAGGTGCCCGTATTTTGGCTGCCTGATGTTACCTGAAAACAAAAACATAAAAGGATAATGAATATGATTTGCATATTGACACTAATTATTAATTTACAAGATGCAAATAAGCTTGGGACGAATATATGAATTGAAGGAACAACAAGAGATGGTTCACGTACCGTACTCATCGAGAGGGGCATCGTAGTCATAGCTGGTTGTGATGTATGGGCCACCCGACGTGCGGCCAAAGTTGGTGCCACCATGGTACTGATCACATATAAATTGACGATCAACATGTCAAATGATGTAAAATTCAGTTCATGCCAGCCTGCTAGAGGATGGAAATTAATGTAGAAGAGAAAAGTATAGATTAGTTATAAATCAATCACCATGTAGTAGTTCTGGAGCGATCCTCGCGTCTGGAAGAACATGGCAACAGAGAAGGCGATGTCTTCGGCGGACCGGTGGAAATCAGGCTTGTCCCAGGCTTTGAACCTAATTATATATCGTGGATAAAATGTAAGAGCAATCTGAACTTCATTCAACATATAGTAGAACGTGCTAACCAATTTCGCGCATATGCATGTAGGTTCCATAAGAAAAAAAGAAGGAAAATTAATATATAAAGGTTGATCCAGGTATATATATATGTAGGGTACCAGCCAGTCCAGTTCTCAGTCCAGATCTTGGGGATGTCGGTCCTCTTGGGGAACCAGTCGTGGCAGTAGAAGCCGTTGCAGGTGTTGATCTAGTAATTAAGAAGACTTAGCATTGAGTTTTTTTTGTTTTACACTTGGGAAGAAAGAAGAATAATAATTGGTAGAGACAAAAATAGGAAAGATGAAAATGTGCATGCGCTGACCACGTTGGGTGGGACGTCTTGGTCCTGCTGGCACATGATCCACGGCACGCCTACGTTCTGCTTGTTGGCCATGGCGGCGCACCAGTGGATGTACTCAGACGCCGACTCGTCGTTGTTGAGCTTGTCCATGACGTTCCCGTACTCGTTCTCGATCTATATATGTAAATTGTTCACATATATATATGTTATATTCACTGATCCACTCTTTTGTCGACGACAAGTAGCTAGGAATGCAAGCTAGATAAGTTTCACATAATTAATATTAGTTAGTTACTACGTACCTGAGAGAGGATGATGGGGCCTCCCTGTCCGGCGAACATCTTGGCCTCCTTGAGCTTGTCGACGATGAGGGTCGTGAAGGTCTCCATCTCTTGCTGCAAGCATCAATAACTTGGTCGTATTTTGACCTCCAAGGAAAACCATTATATTGTTGGGAAGGATCTGCTAGCAGTGTGGGTACCTCGAAGGGGTTGTTGTGCATGCGGAACTGCATGCCGGAGATGTCGCGCAGCCATGCCGGCAGGCCGCCGTAGTTCCACTCGCCGCAGATGTAGGGGCCGATGCGGAGGATGGCGTACATGCCGGCGTCCTGGACCTCCTTGAAGAAGCGCACGATGTCGTAGCTGCCCTCGAAGTTGTACTGCCGGCGGCGAGGCTCGTGGCCGTTCCAGAAGACGTACGTCTCGATGGCGTCCAGCCCGCCCTCCTTGGCCTTCCTGATCAGATCCGGCCACATCTGCAGGCAAGCAACGATCGAGACTTACAATTCATTCATGGAAACTAAGACGAGACGATGGTGTATTCATCTGCTGCTCCGTGTGCAATGCATACCTCTGGCGTGCTCCTGGGGTAGTGGATGGAGCCGGAGATGAGGAGGCGGCGCTCGCCATCGATGACCATCGACCGGCCGTCGTACCCGACCTCAGTGCCGCTGGCGACGGCCGCGGCCGCCGCGAGGAGGAGGAGCGCAAGTGGTTGCCACGACACGCGCTCCATGGCGAGAAGCTGCTAGCTAGGGAGAAGAAAGGATGCACGCACGCACCGCCGGCCGTGTGTATTTATTGGGGAAAGAAAGATATATTGGCGTGGATTAGTAGGATAAGCAAAGAGCCACGCACGCACTCATGCGTGCAGCTAACAAACTGCGTTAGAGCCATGGATTAGTAGGATAAGCACGCGTGTGTATATGGAAGTGCATATTCACATGGACTCTTGTTTTAAATCAGATGGTCTATTCGTTTTATCTATTCTTTGATTAGGAAGGGAGAGAGTCGCGATGAGAGAGCACATGCATCTGTGAAAGTATGATTTGATCGAACTGTCTCTTTCATTGATGATCCATGAGGATTAAATACACAGGGAATTAACCGTCGCCACGAACGGATGCGTCCGCTCGTGGGGGTCGTGAAAAAACCGTCGCGTCGGTTGGCTAGCAACCCGCACGAAGCGGTTCTGTACAAGGGAGGATTATTCCCTAATTATTATAATTAGTTTAAAATAAATCCTAACACCCCCTAATCCTCGCTTGTCCTTGAGACCCATCATCTTTGAAATGTTCTCCTCCAAAACCCTGTGGAAAAAATTGAGAAGAAAACATACAATATGCCATGAAAAACTCCTTCTAAAACCCAGTGGGAAAATAAAGAGAAAATGACATATATCGTCCATGCTTGCATTGATATTGCCTCATTAAAAACCTTTCGTGAGAAACCATGTGGAAAAACTCCCTGTGGTAGAAATTCTGTAAGAAAGGTACAAGGACACGGAAGCTTCCTGTGGTAGGCCATTCAACCTAAAGCATTGTTTGAAATTGCATCAACATAGCCAAAAGTGAAAGTTGATTGAGAAATAATCCCAACCGAAGAGCTTCTTGCAAGCCTATGATCACTCCTAGCTTGCGTGCCCTACAAATACATCCACAAATGTGTTGATTAATTCATAATTCCTTTAATTTTGTATTGATAAGTTTCGAAAAAAATCAATTTCGTGAATTAGACTACGTACTCTGCCCATCGAAAGGCGTTGTCCAAGGCTTGGAGAGAGCCTCCAACGTATGGAGTCGGAGGGTTATCTCCAGTGGCAATCCACCATCCCACCGGGATCCTTACTGCATTGAGCCCGTTTACCGCCATGAAGCATGGAATCAACAAAGTTGAACTAAGCACATGCTCTATAAAACCCAGATTGAGGGAGTACTACCTATGTTACTCCCACTATGGGTAGTATCAAGGAGAGGTACTTCCTCCTTCTTGGTGTATAGGTCATCTTAGGTTGTGCATCGCGGCCAAGACGAAGAGAAAAAAAAGAAAAAAAAATGTTAATTTTTCTAATTAATACCATTGCATGCAATGAATTGATCGCTGCTGTTGTGGACACTGTGCCTTTTATAGGGACAAAATAATAGCAACAAAAGGAGAGGTAGACATGAAGAAAAAACTTATACCAACAAAGTTGATGGTCAAATTTATAGGGACTAGTCGGGTGTCCACCATCAGACGAGGGAGGAACACGGGACGAGGTAGACATGAAGAAAAAACTTATACCAACAAAGTTGAACGTCTTCTTAGTTTCGTAGTCCCTTCGTTTGGAATGGATGTATCTAGGTTTATTTTAGTTGTAGATACATTTATTTTTATTACTTTTACGACAAGTAATTCCAGACGAAGGGAGTATATTTGTATTGAACATGTTTATTAGGTTTTACATTTAGATTTATATATAATAGGTGAAGGAAGTTTAGGCTAGAATCGTTAAACGGGATATACAGAGAGCAATGAGCATGATCCACGTGACGTGAAGTGTATGTCGTTGGATTCGAAAAAATGAATGGACCAAATGGAAGGAGGGGATCGATCCATGAGAGCTCAACGCTGACCAATCAGAAGCATTCGTCGATGACGAAAACCTTCTATGGCTCGCGCGCTCTTGTTGGTCCGCGCCAGAAGGAAAATTCGTTTCGAACCGGCGCGTACAGGCCCGCCAAGACCACATGAAATTTTTCATGGTTTTGAACTATTGCAGCGGGCAGGCCCATCGGTGCCAATTAAAAATGATTTTTAAGATAACCAAACACCAACCAGTAGAGACGATAGGCCCTCCTTCCCGATTCCCAACCAACCCCGCCCCCAACCCCAACCCCAACCCCATCTCATCCCCATCCCCATCCCATCCCCATCCCCATCCAGCCGCCAATGACCACCTCCCTCTCCGACAACCGGCGAGCTCCCCACTCCCAGACTCGTCGGCGACCTTCCGGCCTCCGCCTTCTACGCCACCCTTCTCTCCCTACACCCCAGATCGAATCCAGCAGCTCAGGACGAAACCCTAGCTCGATGCCATGGCCACACCAGCAGCAGTCCCTCCCTCCCTAGCCCGCGGCCATGGCGACCTAGCAGGCAAGAGGAACCTGAACCCTATCACCGGCCATGGCGAGCGTGGAAGGCACCATGGGAGAGGAGGCATGTGCTGCTGCTCAAGACCCTAAACCAGAAAGGAAGTAATAAGCTGCTCCGACCCATCTCATCCTCTCAGATTTCCTCAGATTTGGTACAAGAAAATGATCCAGCTCATTAGAGTAGTATTTTTCTGCGACGTTGCCTATTTTGTTGTTGAACTGGCCCTATTATTCTGTCAAATGAGTCTTTTTGTTTTTCCTTCTTTGAAATGAAGCATATTGCTTTCGAGTGCTAGACATCACGGAGCTGTTCTATTCTTTTGAATGACTTGTAAGAAGGAGCCAACCATTTGCCAGCTCTATTATAGTTGTTCAAAACGAAAAAAAAAACAGGTTCTTGCCTACCTGAAAGATCTTTACAAAAAAATGATTTGTTATTCGCATGATCTCATCTGGTTTGGCGCCTCCCTACAATCTCACTAGAGTACGACTACTATTTTTCTCTGAAGTTGCCTATTTTGTGTATAGTGCTAGACATTATGAGCTGCTCTATTCTATTTTGTGTACATCTAGTTTGCCTCTATCAGTATTCTTTTTAAGAAGGCCGCGCATGTCTCTCCAAAATCTTCAACTTTCGGTCTCGTAATATTTCTGTAGGCTCTTCCTCACCTCACCTTTTCTCTCTCCCTGATCGAGCACCTTCGCCATGGGAGAGGAAGGTTGTTTCATCCGCCTGCTGTACTGCTGCTCTAGGGGACATGCACCTGCTTGTTGTGCTGCTGCTCTGTACGCCATGGACATCCCTCCTCTGGTTCTCCTCGCTCGTCAAGGTAGTAAGCTGCTCTAACCCATCTTCCCCTCTCAAATTCGGTACAAGAAAATGATTTTTGTAACTGGACATCAAAAGCAGAACCGGTGTGTGTTGTTGGTCAAGCAAGAAGAAAGAAAAAAGGCATCCGTTGCCTGCAAAACAAATCTGTGTGTGTGCTGCTCTCCTCCTCCTCTGTTTTTGCTTGTGTCAATTTGCTCCAACAGCTTGCGCGCGTGTGTGCATCCATTGGGAGAGAGAGAGGCTCTTGCCAACACCTCTACAATCTCACCGGAGTTCTATTTTTCTGTGATGTTGCCTATTTTGTTGTTGAAATTGACCGTATCCCTGTGTCAAATGGATATTTTTTCCTCCATTGAAATGAAGCATATTGCTTTTGAGTGCTCACATTGACATTACTGTGGAATAAAATGTTCATTATATGCTCTTCTGTTGAATAACGTGTAAAACAGGTCCAGCCATTTGCCAAGTCTATTATATTTGTTCTAAAAGAAAAGAAAAAAAAAACAGGTTCTTGCCTATCTATAGTATATGTGTTTTCAAAAAAGCTGTATCTTTTTCTTCGAGAGAGATGCACTTCTGTATCAACATTCTTTTTAAAAAGTGACACATGTCTATCCAAAATTTTGAACTTCATGGCCTCGTATAATTTCTTGAGTTGGTGAAAGTAATTGCCGGATACTGAGAGTAACCACAACAGATAAATATGTCATCAAACCACCATGTTCTACCCCATTTTGGAGGAACAAGATTAAAGTCATACCAGCAGAATTAACTACATGAAAGGTCCATCCTTTTCAGGAAAAACCCACCGTGCAGCCCTACGAGCAAGTTCATGAGCAGAAGGATTGAGCTCAATCAATAAATTTGAATACTGGCTAGGCACACATCCACACGGAAACCAGTACTAGATCGAACAGTATTGACCATGGGTTCAGGTTGACAATGGTCATAAACCTCTCATCACTTTGGTATGTTGATTGACCTCTTTTTTGCACTGCATGTGCAGGTGCTAAACATTGGTACGTGTTGGTGGGGCTCGACAAGCTCACCCAGGGAGGGCACCCCCAAGCTGAACTCCATGGAGCCCCGCTCCAGCGTCTAGGACAGGTCTTTGTTACTGGATCCATTACTAGGACATGATTTCTTCTTTTCCTTCTCCATTTGAGATCAACATTCGTTATGTCCTTCTTGTGCAGCAGCAGCAGGATTCCATCGGTACACGAGATGACAAGGGGTTCATCGAGGTGTGTGGTGGTAGGCTCTTTCGTTGGACCCGCTGCCTGTTCGGCATCGGCTCCATAACAGTCATGGTTAGCTCCTCTCCTTCCCCTGCTCCCCTCTGGTTGCGCTCGGGTAGAACAAATACCTGCTTCATTTATATGATAGATGATAATATATGGAACATGTACGTATGGCTTCTTCAGTCTGAATTCGTGTATTTGACTCCTGCTTATATGTAAGAGCATCTATAGCAGACCTCGTATAAAGCCGATCCGCAAAAGTCGTTTGCAGTTCGCGGAAAAACCCTTTTGTGGACCGGCGTGTGCGGCAAAATATCCTTTTATGAGGGTCCATTTTACGGGGTCTGCTGGGCCGCCGCCCACGCTGGCCTGCGAAATCTATTATTTCCATTGCATTTTCAGGCATGAAAACACATTTAGTTGCTTCTTTATTTTCTTCAAAGGCATTGGATACATCATAATTCACCAAATTATTGCTAAAACAGCAAGACCAAAAAAAACAAGAACCACGATTAGACATTTTAGAAGATATCCAACTTCCATAACTGCTCCCACTAGTTGGATCAACATCTTCTCCATGCATTCATTGTTGATCCAGGGGTTCTTCATCTTGCATTCTTCATTCTTCGGCTTTGATTCTAAACAATTAGACGTTGATTCACCTCTAATATCTATTCTAATTGCACATGCAGCTGCATCGTTAGGTTCAATTATACTAAGGAGTGCACGAACATCTATTAAGTTTCTTTCTATCAATAGATCGATGTATTCTTCTTTCCAATACCAAAATTAGCATCTACCTTCCTACACAGATGAACACCTCAATAAGCTACCATAATTTAACCAAATAAGTTGACAAAGCAGAAGAGGAAGAAGGGCATACCCCGTCGTTTCTGCATTTGAAGAATACCCATCCGAGGTGCTGCCGTGTGTTGGATGTGAGCCGCAACACTGTTTCTAGGCAGTCATCGCACTCTATGAGTGGCATCGGCAAGCCGAGCCCAAGCGATGGCCGGAAGAGTCCTTGCCGGCAAACCGACGCCAGCAACTAGAGGATGGAACCAGTACCTGCATGCGGCGCTCGCGCTTTGCCGAGGCTGTGCGGGGTGCTCCCGACCAATCCATGGCTTTGGTGCAGCCAACGGTGGCTGGAAAAGCCAATCTGGTGGTCGCGACAAAACAACCACCGATTTGTAGCTTTCCGGTAAGCCGAGGCACGAGGGCGTGGTGGAGGCCGATCTTGGGACTGCGGCGGCCCACCGTCATGATCCGGACGGCTGGTACGGCCGGAATCGAAGGCGGCACCCGGCGGCGGTAGGTGGGGGAAAAGCGCGGGTGAAATGTCCCACCAACTAACCGCTTAGATATATACAGGGCACCGACGGGGTGGGCGGAAGAACCTGCATTTTCGCGGGTTAGGGTGGGCATTTTGTCGCGCCCCGCAAAAAAAAATTACGGGCCGGACGCGGTAGTGGGGTCTGGTCTAGCAGCATTTTCCGCCTTGACCTGTATTTTGGCGGTTATTTTGCGGGTTCGGCCCTTTTAGGGGGTCTGCTAGAGATACTCTAATAGTACTATGGTGACCATAGGTTGCCATGAGCCCATGACATGGTCATCTATCAAGACCTAAAATATTTGAGAGGTCAACCTGGAAGACTGAATTTGTGCATGTAGCAGCACTCTCCAGTCTCGCGAGCATCAAGTTAATTTTGCAAGTACGATTCCTCGTGCAATTCTGGCTAGACTTGGATCACCTGAAACGAAAAATTACTTGAAGAAATAAATAACGGTCTGCATACATCCGAGTAATCAACTAGTTAATTGTTTGTCGGGTCAACATGTGAGAAATAATTCCAAGGCATGTGGAGGACTTTGTTTCCATTTTTCAGTTAGCCGCATGGTTGATCTGGTTCATTTGCAGTAGTACACATACAAGTTGTCAAAACTAGCGCCTTTCCTGCTCCACTGCCAGTGATAGCAGCAGTAGTCTCACTTTAGATTGTTGGACGTGTGACACTAGCTGTACCCATGCTTGTGACGTTCAATACTTTAAATTTCAGTATCGGCCATTTCCTATTTTCGGATTGTTATCATAATACTTTGACATGGAAATAATGTTTTTTTTTCAATTTACAGAACCAACTAGCCTGTCCTTCCATTTGTGGTATTGATGGCCATGGACCACGGTTCTAGTAGTCGGCAAAGCACGTATCTACTAACTGCTCCTATCCAGGATGCGTGCAAAAGGTGTCACATCATCGCGTTCCTATTCTCATCCCCCCGGCAAAACATCATTGTACACAATGTTGATGCAACAATTGCAACTTGCAAGCTCTATACTAGTTTCAATGGAACCTGGGACTAGCATAGGCCCTGGGACTAGCCGGGGTCCAAACATATATTTTATATTCAAATACAGTTGGAGTGAATCATCATGTCTGTGTTGCTGGGTTAGTGTAGAATATAGCCCATTCTTTCTAAATTAGAGACTTGGTGGCTGGAGTAGGCACTATGTAAACTGGGCATCCTATCATTATTCGGATTCAGGAAAAACAGTATAGCTCAACATGTGAATATATGTCCAGTTCTTTTTGGTTTTCATGTAAATGGTGATAATTTGGAATATATCAAACCATAGCCTGTCCTTACACGATTACACACTTCCCATGTCCATTAGCCTGCTCATGTTTGTTACTACTTCCTAATATATATACATGTTGGTCTTTGTCAGTGTCATGAATTAAATTGTTACATTGTCAAGGTTCCCCTGGAGGTTGGGGCACACCGTGGATGGCTTAAACCCGCCCTTCTTCAGTTACATTCTAGATTGTGGTGCTGATCTCAGTCAGGAAAAGGAAGAGAACATTATTGTTCTTCATCTGTCCGTGAAGAAAGGTACTAGCAACTGCTACTACAACCTAGTACAAGAACTTCCTTTTATCACACTTGCTGCTGCTTTTTACTAGAATTGTCACATATGAGTTGCCATTTGTTATTTTCGTTTTGTTTTGGGGGCCTGCTATATTATAAATACCAAGTTATACCTGAGTTTTTGTCAAAGTATTACTTGAAAGTACAAATGAATTTTGAATGAGTGGAAAACTTAGTAGTAGGCTCATTTTATTAGTTTTCTTCAGTACGATCATGCCTTGTTTTCGTATCATTTTGTTTATGTTGGCAGAATTATTGCACATAATTATAGTTCACATATGATGTTGCATTCGGAAATCGATTTGAACTCATTGAGATGCTCAAGGAGTCACAAACACTCGTCTTGCAATGCAAGCACTTGTGCTGATGACCATCCATCCTTGGTACATTTAATTACATGGCAATTTCTAGGATTCTGGGTTGCGCTGATGGTCTCTAATGCAAGCACTTGTGCTTCTCGTGGTGATTATGGTAAAATAATTAGTGGATTTAGCCCTCAATTTTAGTCCTATGAGTTTTTGTCTTTTGCCGGGTATTGTGTTGCATGCGCTGGAGTGTTTCCCTTGTCGACGTGCTGGGTAATGTGTGTGCTGGTTGCAGTTGGTCCTTGGTTGATCTCCATGCCAGTGGTTGGAATGTTTTGGCTGTGTGATATGTGTGATGGTTTACCAGGCTTTGTTATAAAGAAGCCCCTTATGGCATGTCCTCTAAAACACTATAACTCTGATTCGTCTACTAGTGATGACATGGTTGTTTGATTCCTAGGGTTGTTATCAAATTCTGGCATGTTCTGTCCTATGTACCCTAACAGTGCATTCCTGATATCAATCGTTCCTATGATCATGTACAGTTCATTTGGTCATTTTCACTGTTGCTTGATCATCTATTGTTGCTCGATTGTCTAAATCTTCTTGATTTGGAAAGCTAGACATGCTATTTCCTAACTGCTAGCTCCATAACAGAACATGTATTTCTTTTCACTCATTCATGACTCTCATTTTAATGGGTTTTGTCAATGAAACAATGCAAGATAGGAGTGGGATCACTGAATTGTTTTACATAGATTAGATGACCGGCCGATTGCTATTTTGTTGTGTGCATGTTTACTGGACACATACATTACACTTTTTTTAGCTTGCTCATTATAGACTGGACATTGGTCATGTGGAAGGACTAGCAGACGGATGGCTGCTTGCCCATCCTAGCAAACATGGTGAGCTTCCCCCCTCCTCCACATCTGCATAGCACGCACAGTTTGTATGTTTTGGTTTTCTCGCGTGATTTGAGAACAAAGGCGCAAGCATGGTTCAAAGTAGACTACTCTCCTCTGCTGGTATGGTCACTCGGTTCTGAACTTTAAATTGTATATAATCTTAAAGTGGAGTAATCCCCTGTATCAAATCTGACTTCACCATGATTTGAGTGGAATAATAAGAAGAATATGCATAGCTTCTTGTTGTTAGTTTGTTTGGCATAAAAATTAACATGCGGTGACAATTCTTTTGTTAGTTTTTTATCAAGGCGTGGGAAGTTGTGTCTCTTGATGCGACGACCATCACAGACAAACCGCCAAGTGCTATTGGCAAATGATAGAGGGTCAATTCCTCTGCTTCATGGCGAAGTATCCCAATAGAACACCGCTCACCTTGAGGTCTCTTCAAGGTCGTTGGGACGCTATCAAGCCGGTTTGTAGCCGTTGGGCTGCTTGCTTGGAATAAGACCGCAATGCACCACCAAGTGATACCGTTGAATTGAACTATGTGAGTTCTTTCTCACGTTGTACTTTAAATGTTTGAAACATGTTTCATATGTTGAATTTTGTTTTTGTTTTTTAGGAGTAATTGTGCAAGAAAGGTACAAGGACATGGAAGCTTCCCATGGTAGGTCATTCAACCTAGAGCATTGTTCGAAATTGCATCAACATAGCCAAAACTGGGAGTTCATTGAGGAAGAATCCCCACCGAAGAATGGCTCCCTCACCGAGACGGATGATGATGATGAAGATGATGATGGCCCAAGAAACAAGAACAAGTCGGATGGAAACAAAAAGGCGAAGGACAAGATCAAGAGGGAATCGAAGGCATCAAGCTTGCATGATAAGATAGATATCATGGTGCAATCAAATGAGGAGATGAAGCAGGAGTTGGCCGAGAAGAAAGCGCAGGAGAAGCAAGAAAGTGGCCCTTACTCAAGGAAGAAGGGTTGTGCAAGGCCGCCATTGAGGAGAGGAAAGCCCTTACCGAGGAGAACAAGGCTTTGTCCAAGCTTCTTGCAGAGGAGAACAAGATCATGACAATGAATCACAATAAAATGAACGACATCACCAAAGAATGACATGATATGGCAAGAAAAGAAATCTTGAAGAGAAGAATGATGGCTGCAAGGTGTGATGACTTCAGCGCCGGTGGGGGAATGGGTGGCGGAAATGGAGAGTGATGATGTTGACGATGATGGTCACGGAGATGATAATGGCTTTTGCGTGAGATTCTTTTGGGGTTGTGGAGAGAAACGAGAACCAAGACGGTGGTGAAGATGGTGGTTGCTTTTGCATGATGTTCTTTAGTGTCTTGATAAAAAAAACAATGGTTTAATTTGAGCGAAAATTGTGTTTGGTTGTTCAAATTTGCTACAAATCAATGGAATTGATGCCAAATTGTAAGTTTGAATTCTTGCGATTTGCGGGTTGGCAAGGGCCATGGCAGAACAGAACCTGCCCATGAAACTGTAGAACAGAATATTCGTGAATATTCTGTTTTATAGTTCCACGATGCGGGTTATGTTTTGCCGCGACCCTCGCTAGTCGTAAAAAGCGATTTTTTGCAAACTGTAAACGCGCGATATAGGTCCGTAATATAAGGGTCTGCTAGCAAACGGTAAACATCCTTCTTCTCCTTTTTCTTATCTAAAAAATTGGTGACGTTCACCTATTCGTCGCTTTTTTGTCAAACCCCCTTCCTACGTGCATAGCGATCGCAGGGTTTTTCAAGAAAACTGTCGACGGGACAGCCTTGCCCCTCTATCAAGACCGGATTATCTTTGTCTAGTTGGAACCATCCCTCGCATGAGCCTTCATATTGTATGGTGACGCTGCATGCAACAAGATCCTAACACGCATGGTTTTCTATCCTGGTCGACCTGTACAATACTGTATGGTACACGCACAAAACAAAAATGTAGCTTTGAAAAGGTACACTCACGATGCTCACAAACATAATTTATAAATACTCACATAAATTTCTATTGTTTTCATATTTCAATCAATGTCAAAGACATTTCGGACATGTCCAAATGTTTTAAATGTCAAAGCCATACTCTTTCGTAAATATTCACACAAAATTGTTGGGCAATTGCGGGTGGCTTCCATCGTAAAATTCCTAAAATATCTCATCAATCACAAACCATGTGTTCCACCGTGACCATCTACACCTGCAGGAGGCGTGCTTCGAGCTCCCTCTCGGTCCGCCTTCGAAAACCCAATGTATCACCAAAATCAAGGTAAAGTATTTTGGTAGATTTTTCCCGCTAAATAGGCCCTTAGGATTGTCGCAAATCAAGAATACCATTTAAAATGAAGGAAAACTTAGCCGCCTTTGTACGCCCCTAGTAGCCACCCAGCGCCAGCAGTGAGCCTGCACATTGCCAGAAATACATAGGAATCACCATGGATTTCCACCGGCCAACTGCAGAGATCCATGTGGACGCACGTTATAGGGCTGCTGCACTTGCACGTTGAGAGCGGCATGTCGCCGGTTAACCTACATCCCAGTTGTAACTCGATCGCCAGTATTGTTGCCAACTCTGTGTCAGAAAAATATGAGGGTGTTACGTGAAGAATAACACATGCATAGGAGGCATATACCATACTCAACACAAGAGCCCATGCAAGATCACATGCATAAGAGATAGTAAGAACGATACATGGAATTCGTTCAGGTAGCAACAGTTTAGTACCTTGCACCGCAGATGTGGGATCTAAAATTCTAGATGCTCCTGGTCTGGTATGACTCTGAAGTATATAGAACTTACAAGTATAGAATAATAGTACATTTTTTAAGGCAAACTCGCGAACTTGTTACTGCGTCAGTGTTTACAGGGGCGAACAGAAGATCTTCAACATGGCCTAACCAAGTATTACGACCAACTCCCAGAGTAAGTGAATGTTACAGCGTCATGTGTAACTGCTCCGTACTGCACCACACTGCCGGTTTAGCCCCCCCCCCCCGAGTGTAACTCTTATTGTCAACTATGTGTGAGAAGAATATGAGGGTGTTACGTGCTGATGAATGACACAAGAGGCCTGCGTTATCGCATGCATAAGAATGATATTGTAGATGGTCCATAGGCATATAGTACCATAATTAACACAAGAGCCCTGCATTATCACATGCATCAGAATGATACGATACATGGAATTCGTCCAGGTGTAGCAAAAGTTTAGTACATGTAGCTAGCATCGCAGATGTGGGATCTAAAATTCTATATGCTCCTGGTCCGGACTTTAATTGAATAACATTTGTGATAGTTACAGAACCTTATTGTTTCAAACTATGTGATGAGTACATATGAAACTTGGAAAATCACCGCAACAAATTCTTCATGTGCCTGTGTCTCCGACGGAAAATCTTCCCCATAACAAAACGAGCTGCCACAATCACCCCAACAAATTCTAGATTGAACCTTGATCCATCAAAAATCACATGAACTGAACCATGCATTTGTTCTAGGCTAATTAGCCCCCTAACACATATCCTGCAGAATAATTAACCTGTTCCTCACGGTAGCTAACACTTAGAGCACTAACAATCGCATGTGAAGACCACATTTGATCATCAATTTAAAATGTTTTCCCCGAAATGTCATATAACTTATTTAAAGAACTTTACCACATAAGTGATACGTTATTTACATAATGTTTGTGATGGTTATAGTAGAACACTTGCTCGCACACTTGAGAGGGCCACTGTGCGAGTTAATCAGAAAATATATGTAATAGAATGAAATAATACTTTTTTGTTAAGCAATGGAAAATCGTATTATTTAGATTTACAAGAAGTTTAAACAAACCTTTTTATTATCAACAGAATGAGACATGAGAAAGAACATTAAAAATAAATAAGTGTATTTGTTTGTGCCAAATGAATGGAACATTATGTAGAAAAAGTTAATTTTTTTAAACTATACGTGGATGCTGTTAAATATTTAATTTAATTAAAGGTGCAAAATTTATTTTCCCACGTTGTTACTTGTGATTCAAATAAGCAAACCCATATGTATATAAGAAATAGAAATTACCAACGCATATGTATTGTCTGCCTGTTTCTTCAACCGAAAATCTTCACCCTATAGCAAACTGATCGAGGAGGCGAAAAATTCTTGGTTTAACCTCGATGATCTCCATCGAAAATCACATGAAGCGAACCATGTAATTGTTCTGGGCTAATTACTTAGCCCCCTAACACATATGCCTAGCTCCTGATTGACGTTAGCTAACACTAAGCCTAAACGACACTAACTATAATTTATTCCTTGGTTCATGTGGGGATCAGCAGGTTGCCTGCACGGTGAGCACGCCGGAGTCACACCCGGACCCGGCGCGGAAGTCCTCCGTGTGCCGCACCGTGCACGACTCCTTGCCGACGCACGCTGCCGTGAACGCCGCCAGCGCCGCCTTGGACTCGCAGCCGCCCTGGTACGCGCCGCACTTGCCGCGCGTGACGCCGAGGCTGGCCACGTCCACGCTGGAGATGGTCCTGCCATGGCTGCACGCCAGCGCCACCTCGTCGCCGACCTCGGCGGCCTCCGCGCACGCCGCCCCGACAGCGACGGTGTGGAAGCTCACCCTCGTCGGGTCGCCGCCGGCCTCCTCGAACAGCACCATCGTGTTGGGCTCGCCGGCCTTGAGGAACGACCGTGGCACATGGTAGAACCTCTGGGACGGCTCGTTGCAGCCAGTGAGGCACTTCTGCCCGTCGCCATCCGCCATGAATGTGCCGCGGTAGTCGCACCGCCGGCAGCCGTCCATGTCCGCGGCGACGTATGACGGCCAGTAGCGGCCCAGGTTGTTGCCGTTGACCCACACCACGCCCTTGCCGAGCCCCAGCAGGTCCGCCACCACGGGCTCCTCACCGGTGGGGGCCTCAAAGGTCGCCTTGTACCAGGTGAAGGGGCGGTGCACCGGGATGGTGCCCGCCTCTCCATTGGCTGCGGTCCTTGGCCTTGTCGAGGTGGGTCTCCCTGTACTCGCCGGCGAGGCCGGCCTTGTAGGACCAGGAGCTGTTGGAGAGGTCGTAGGCGGTGGTGTTGGTGACGGTGTCGACGAGCTTCACCGGCCCTCCCACGATGCCGGCGGGCATCATCTCGAACAGAGCACCATAGTTCTTGAGCCCGATGGTGGCGCTGAGGAGGGAGATGTAGTTCTTGCCAGAGTGGAGCTTCACCGGTGTCTCCATTTGGAAGACGAATCCGCCATTAGGAGCGTAGTGCCTCCCTGCATGCCAATTAATCAAATCAATTAACATTAGCTTGATCAAGTTCATTAATCCATCAGTGTGCAAACCACTCAGAGTATATTGGGACGCTCACCAACAAGCTTGCCATTGACGAAAGCGTAGAGCTCATGGCCAGTCGTGTTCACGTGCAACTTGTAGTTCGATTCCCCCTTGTGCTCCAAGCTGCACATTTTGATCATCACCAGAGATTAATTTATATTTCAATCTTATGCAACAGTGTAGTTCTGTATTAAGCATCAAGATGTTTGATTACCTTGTCCTGTACCATAGGTAGTCGCTCTGGTCGCCCGACGTCGCGATCTGCTCGAGCAGCTCGTTCTTCCTGAAGTTACCCTTCTCGTCCGTCATGAAAGGATGGAGGTTCTCGGGCATCCACGACCAAGCAAGGCCATCCGTCACGGTTTCCACCCCCGGCCTCTTCACCATCACCGACGTCTGTGTCTTGATCTTGGCGCTGTTGTACGCGACGGTCTTGCAGTCCGGCAGGATGCTCACGGACCATGCGGGCACGACATGGGTTGCGCCGTCGTCGAGGGTCACATTGACCTCCTTGTCGTCGAACTTGTTGCTGATGAAGCAGGCAGAGGAGTTGTCCAGCGTGTACTTGGTAACCTAGTGTAGATATTGATGAACCAAATGGATCAATTTTGTTGTGAACACCATTAAAAACAGTGCTAGGATTTTTGTATTGTATGTGAATGCATGTTAGTTACCATGACGTTGGTGTTGCCCATGGTGGTGTCCTTGTAGTCCCCATGGAGTAGGATCTTCTCCATGGACTTGAGGACATTGTGGAGGTCCTTGAGGTGCCCGTATTTTGGCTGCCTGATGTTACCTGAAAACAAAAACATAAAAGGATAATGAATATGATTTGCATATTGACACTAATTATTAATTTACAAGATGCAAATAAGCTTGGGACGAATATATGAATTGAAGGAACAACAAGAGATGGTTCACGTACCGTACTCATCGAGAGGGGCATCGTAGTCATAGCTGGTTGTGATGTATGGGCCACCCGACGTGCGGCCAAAGTTGGTGCCACCATGGTACTGATCACATATAAATTGACGATCAACATGTCAAATGATGTAAAATTCAGTTCATGCCAGCCTGCTAGAGGATGGAAATTAATGTAGAAGAGAAAAGTATAGATTAGTTATAAATCAATCACCATGTAGTAGTTCTGGAGCGATCCTCGCGTCTGGAAGAACATGGCAACAGAGAAGGCGATGTCTTCGGCGGACCGGTGGAAATCAGGCTTGTCCCAGGCTTTGAACCTAATTATATATCGTGGATAAAATGTAAGAGCAATCTGAACTTCATTCAACATATAGTAGAACGTGCTAACCAATTTCGCACATATGCATGTAGGTTCCATAAGAAAAAAAGAAGGAAAATTAATATATAAAGGTTGATCCAGGTATATATATATGTAGGGTACCAGCCAGTCCAGTTCTCAGTCCAGATCTTGGGGATGTCGGTCCTCTTGGGGAACCAGTCGTGGCAGTAGAAGCCGTTGCAGGTGTTGATCTAGTAATTAAGAAGACTTAGCATTGAGTTTTTTTTGTTTTACACTTGGGAAGAAAGAAGAATAATAATTGGTAGAGACAAAAATAGGAAAGATGAAAATGTGCATGCGCTGACCACGTTGGGTGGGACGTCTTGGTCCTGCTGGCACATGATCCACGGCACGCCTACGTTCTGCTTGTTGGCCATGGCGGCGCACCAGTGGATGTACTCAGACGCCGACTCGTCGTTGTTGAGCTTGTCCATGACGTTCCCGTACTCGTTCTCGATCTATATATGTAAATTGTTCACATATATATATGTTATATTCACTGATCCACTCTTTTGTCGACGACAAGTAGCTAGGAATGCAAGCTAGATAAGTTTCACATAATTAATATTAGTTAGTTACTACGTACCTGAGAGAGGATGATGGGGCCTCCCTGTCCGGCGAACATCTTGGCCTCCTTGAGCTTGTCGACGATGAGGGTCGTGAAGGTCTCCATCTCTTGCTGCAAGCATCAATAACTTGGTCGTATTTTGACCTCCAAGGAAAACCATTATATTGTTGGGAAGGATCTGCTAGCAGTGTGGGTACCTCGAAGGGGTTGTTGTGCATGCGGAACTGCATGCCGGAGATGTCGCGCAGCCATGCCGGCAGGCCGCCGTAGTTCCACTCGCCGCAGATGTAGGGGCCGATGCGGAGGATGGCGTACATGCCGGCGTCCTGGACCTCCTTGAAGAAGCGCACGATGTCGTAGCTGCCCTCGAAGTTGTACTGCCGGCGGCGAGGCTCGTGGCCGTTCCAGAAGACGTACGTCTCGATGGCGTCCAGCCCGCCCTCCTTGGCCTTCCTGATCAGATCCGGCCACATCTGCAGGCAAGCAACGATCGAGACTTACAATTCATTCATGGAAACTAAGACGAGACGATGGTGTATTCATCTGCTGCTCCGTGTGCAATGCATACCTCTGGCGTGCTCCTGGGGTAGTGGATGGAGCCGGAGATGAGGAGGCGGCGCTCGCCATCGATGACCATCGACCGGCCGTCGTACCCGACCTCAGTGCCGCTGGCGACGGCCGCGGCCGCCGCGAGGAGGAGGAGCGCAAGTGGTTGCCACGACACGCGCTCCATGGCGAGAAGCTGCTAGCTAGGGAGAAGAAAGGATGCACGCACGCACCGCCGGCCGTGTGTATTTATTGGGGAAAGAAAGATATATTGGCGTGGATTAGTAGGATAAGCAAAGAGCCACGCACGCACTCATGCGTGCAGCTAACAAACTGCGTTAGAGCCATGGATTAGTAGGATAAGCACGCGTGTGTATATGGAAGTGCATATTCACATGGACTCTTGTTTTAAATCAGATGGTCTATTCGTTTTATCTATTCTTTGATTAGGAAGGGAGAGAGTCGCGATGAGAGAGCACATGCATCTGTGAAAGTATGATTTGATCGAACTGTCTCTTTCATTGATGATCCATGAGGATTAAATACACAGGGAATTAACCGTCGCCACGAACGGATGCGTCCGCTCGTGGGGGTCGTGAAAAAACCGTCGCGTCGGTTGGCTAGCAACCCGCACGAAGCGGTTCTGTACAAGGGAGGATTATTCCCTAATTATTATAATTAGTTTAAAATAAATCCTAACACCCCCTAATCCTCGCTTGTCCTTGAGACCCATCATCTTTGAAATGTTCTCCTCCAAAACCCTGTGGAAAAAATTGAGAAGAAAACATACAATATGCCATGAAAAACTCCTTCTAAAACCCAGTGGGAAAATAAAGAGAAAATGACATATATCGTCCATGCTTGCATTGATATTGCCTCATTAAAAACCTTTCGTGAGAAACCATGTGGAAAAACTCCCTGTGGTAGAAATTCTGTAAGAAAGGTACAAGGACACGGAAGCTTCCTGTGGTAGGCCATTCAACCTAAAGCATTGTTTGAAATTGCATCAACATAGCCAAAAGTGAAAGTTGATTGAGAAATAATCCCAACCGAAGAGCTTCTTGCAAGCCTATGATCACTCCTAGCTTGCGTGCCCTACAAATACATCCACAAATGTGTTGATTAATTCATAATTCCTTTAATTTTGTATTGATAAGTTTCGAAAAAAATCAATTTCGTGAATTAGACTACGTACTCTGCCCATCGAAAGGCGTTGTCCAAGGCTTGGAGAGAGCCTCCAACGTATGGAGTCGGAGGGTTATCTCCAGTGGCAATCCACCATCCCACCGGGATCCTTACTGCATTGAGCCCGTTTACCGCCATGAAGCATGGAATCAACAAAGTTGAACTAAGCACATGCTCTATAAAACCCAGATTGAGGGAGTACTACCTATGTTACTCCCACTATGGGTAGTATCAAGGAGAGGTACTTCCTCCTTCTTGGTGTATAGGTCATCTTAGGTAGTGCATCGCGGCCAAGACGAAGAGAAAAAAAAGAAAAAAAAATGTTAATTTTTCTAATTAATACCATTGCATGCAATGAATTGATCGCTGCTGTTGTGGACACTGTGCCTTTTATAGGGACAAAATAATAGCAACAAAAGGAGAGGTAGACATGAAGAAAAAACTTATACCAACAAAGTTGATGGTCAAATTTATAGGGACTAGTCGGGTGTCCACCATCAGACGAGGGAGGAACACGGGACGAGGTAGACATGAAGAAAAAACTTATACCAACAAAGTTGAACGTCTTCTTAGTTTCGTAGTCCCTTCGTTTGGAATGGATGTATCTAGGTTTATTTTAGTTGTAGATACATTTATTTTTATTACTTTTACGACAAGTAATTCCAGACGAAGGGAGTATATTTGTATTGAACATGTTTATTAGGTTTTACATTTAGATTTATATATAATAGGTGAAGGAAGTTTAGGCTAGAATCGTTAAACGGGATATACAGAGAGCAATGAGCATGATCCACGTGACGTGAAGTGTATGTCGTTGGATTCGAAAAAATGAATGGACCAAATGGAAGGAGGGGATCGATCCATGAGAGCTCAACGCTGACCAATCAGAAGCATTCGTCGATGACGAAAACCTTCTATGGCTCGCGCGCTCTTGTTGGTCCGCGCCAGAAGGAAAATTCGTTTCGAACCGGCGCGTACAGGCCCGCCAAGACCACATGAAATTTTTCATGGTTTTGAACTATTGCAGCGGGCAGGCCCATCGGTGCCAATTAAAAATGATTTTTAAGATAACCAAACACCAACCAGTAGAGACGATAGGCCCTCCTTCCCGATTCCCAACCAACCCCGCCCCCAACCCCAACCCCAACCCCATCTCATCCCCATCCCCATCCCATCCCCATCCCCATCCAGCCGCCAATGACCACCTCCCTCTCCGACAACCGGCGAGCTCCCCACTCCCAGACTCGTCGGCGACCTTCCGGCCTCCGCCTTCTACGCCACCCTTCTCTCCCTACACCCCAGATCGAATCCAGCAGCTCAGGACGAAACCCTAGCTCGATGCCATGGCCACACCAGCAGCAGTCCCTCCCTCCCTAGCCCGCGGCCATGGCGACCTAGCAGGCAAGAGGAACCTGAACCCTATCACCGGCCATGGCGAGCGTGGAAGGCACCATGGGAGAGGAGGCATGTGCTGCTGCTCAAGACCCTAAACCAGAAAGGAAGTAATAAGCTGCTCCGACCCATCTCATCCTCTCAGATTTCCTCAGATTTGGTACAAGAAAATGATCCAGCTCATTAGAGTAGTATTTTTCTGCGACGTTGCCTATTTTGTTGTTGAACTGGCCCTATTATTCTGTCAAATGAGTCTTTTTGTTTTTCCTTCTTTGAAATGAAGCATATTGCTTTCGAGTGCTAGACATCACGGAGCTGTTCTATTCTTTTGAATGACTTGTAAGAAGGAGCCAACCATTTGCCAGCTCTATTATAGTTGTTCAAAATGAAAAAAAAACAGGTTCTTGCCTACCTGAAAGATCTTTACAAAAAAATGATTTGTTATTCGCATGATCTCATCTGGTTTGGCGCCTCCCTACAATCTCACTAGAGTACGACTACTATTTTTCTCTGAAGTTGCCTATTTTGTGTATAGTGCTAGACATTATGAGCTGCTCTATTCTATTTTGTGTACATCTAGTTTGCCTCTATCAGTATTCTTTTTAAGAAGGCCGCGCATGTCTCTCCAAAATCTTCAACTTTCGGTCTCGTAATATTTCTGTAGGCTCTTCCTCACCTCACCTTTTCTCTCTCCCTGATCGAGCACCTTCGCCATGGGAGAGGAAGGTTGTTTCATCCGCCTGCTGTACTGCTGCTCTAGGGGACATGCACCTGCTTGTTGTGCTGCTGCTCTGTACGCCATGGACATCCCTCCTCTGGTTCTCCTCGCTCGTCAAGGTAGTAAGCTGCTCTAACCCATCTTCCCCTCTCAAATTCGGTACAAGAAAATGATTTTTGTAACTGGACATCAAAAGCAGAACCGGTGTGTGTTGTTGGTCAAGCAAGAAGAAAGAAAAAAGGCATCCGTTGCCTGCAAAACAAATCTGTGTGTGTGCTGCTCTCCTCCTCCTCTGTTTTTGCTTGTGTCAATTTGCTCCAACAGCTTGCGCGCGTGTGTGCATCCATTGGGAGAGAGAGAGGCTCTTGCCAACACCTCTACAATCTCACCGGAGTTCTATTTTTCTGTGATGTTGCCTATTTTGTTGTTGAAATTGACCGTATCCCTGTGTCAAATGGATATTTTTTCCTCCATTGAAATGAAGCATATTGCTTTTGAGTGCTCACATTGACATTACTGTGGAATAAAATGTTCATTATATGCTCTTCTGTTGAATAACGTGTAAAACAGGTCCAGCCATTTGCCAAGTCTATTATATTTGTTCTAAAAGAAAAGAAAAAAAAAACAGGTTCTTGCCTATCTATAGTATATGTGTTTTCAAAAAAGCTGTATCTTTTTCTTCGAGAGAGATGCACTTCTGTATCAACATTCTTTTTAAAAAGTGACACATGTCTATCCAAAATTTTGAACTTCATGGCCTCGTATAATTTCTTGAGTTGGTGAAAGTAATTGCCGGATACTGAGAGTAACCACAACAGATAAATATGTCATCAAACCACCATGTTCTACCCCATTTTGGAGGAACAAGATTAAAGTCATACCAGCAGAATTAACTACATGAAAGGTCCATCCTTTTCAGGAAAAACCCACCGTGCAGCCCTACGAGCAAGTTCATGAGCAGAAGGATTGAGCTCAATCAATAAATTTGAATACTGGCTAGGCACACATCCACACGGAAACCAGTACTAGATCGAACAGTATTGACCATGGGTTCAGGTTGACAATGGTCATAAACCTCTCATCACTTTGGTATGTTGATTGACCTCTTTTTTGCACTGCATGTGCAGGTGCTAAACATTGGTACGTGTTGGTGGGGCTCGACAAGCTCACCCAGGGAGGGCACCCCCAAGCTGAACTCCATGGAGCCCCGCTCCAGCGTCTAGGACAGGTCTTTGTTACTGGATCCATTACTAGGACATGATTTCTTCTTTTCCTTCTCCATTTGAGATCAACATTCGTTATGTCCTTCTTGTGCAGCAGCAGCAGGATTCCATCGGTACACGAGATGACAAGGGGTTCATCGAGGTGTGTGGTGGTAGGCTCTTTCGTTGGACCCGCTGCCTGTTCGGCATCGGCTCCATAACAGTCATGGTTAGCTCCTCTCCTTCCCCTGCTCCCCTCTGGTTGCGCTCGGGTAGAACAAATACCTGCTTCATTTATATGATAGATGATAATATATGGAACATGTACGTATGGCTTCTTCAGTCTGAATTCGTGTATTTGACTCCTGCTTATATGTAAGAGCATCTATAGCAGACCTCGTATAAAGCCGATCCGCAAAAGTCGTTTGCAGTTCGCGGAAAAACCCTTTTGTGGACCGGCGTGTGCGGCAAAATATCCTTTTATGAGGGTCCATTTTACGGGGTCTGCTGGGCCGCCGCCCACGCTGGCCTGCGAAATCTATTATTTCCATTGCATTTTCAGGCATGAAAACACATTTAGTTGCTTCTTTATTTTCTTCAAAGGCATTGGATACATCATAATTCACCAAATTATTGCTAAAACAGCAAGACCAAAAAAAACAAGAACCACAATTAGACATTTTAGAAGATATCCAACTTCCATAACTGCTCCCACTAGTTGGATCAACATCTTCTCCATGCATTCATTGTTGATCCAGGGGTTCTTCATCTTGCATTCTTCATTCTTCGGCTTTGATTCTAAACAATTAGACGTTGATTCACCTCTAATATCTATTCTAATTGCACATGCAGCTGCATCGTTAGGTTCAATTATACTAAGGAGTGCACGAACATCTATTAAGTTTCTTTCTATCAATAGATCGATGTATTCTTCTTTCCAATACCAAAATTAGCATCTACCTTCCTACACAGATGAACACCTCAATAAGCTACCATAATTTAACCAAATAAGTTGACAAAGCAGAAGAGGAAGAAGGGCATACCCCGTCGTTTCTGCATTTGAAGAATACCCATCCGAGGTGCTGCCGTGTGTTGGATGTGAGCCGCAACACTGTTTCTAGGCAGTCATCGCACTCTATGAGTGGCATCGGCAAGCCGAGCCCAAGCGATGGCCGGAAGAGTCCTTGCCGGCAAACCGACGCCAGCAACTAGAGGATGGAACCAGTACCTGCATGCGGCGCTCGCGCTTTGCCGAGGCTGTGCGGGGTGCTCCCGACCAATCCATGGCTTTGGTGCAGCCAACGGTGGCTGGAAAAGCCAATCTGGTGGTCGCGACAAAACAACCACCGATTTGTAGCTTTCCGGTAAGCCGAGGCACGAGGGCGTGGTGGAGGCCGATCTTGGGACTGCGGCGGCCCACCGTCATGATCCGGACGGCTGGTACGGCCGGAATCGAAGGCGGCACCCGGCGGCGGTAGGTGGGGGAAAAGCGCGGGTGAAATGTCCCACCAACTAACCGCTTAGATATATACAGGGCACCGACGGGGTGGGCGGAAGAACCTGCATTTTCGCGGGTTAGGGTGGGCATTTTGTCGCGCCCCGCAAAAAAAAATTACGGGCCGGACGCGGTAGTGGGGTCTGGTCTAGCAGCATTTTCCGCCTTGACCTGTATTTTGGCGGTTATTTTGCGGGTTCGGCCCTTTTAGGGGGTCTGCTAGAGATACTCTAATAGTACTATGGTGACCATAGGTTGCCATGAGCCCATGACATGGTCATCTATCAAGACCTAAAATATTTGAGAGGTCAACCTGGAAGACTGAATTTGTGCATGTAGCAGCACTCTCCAGTCTCGCGAGCATCAAGTTAATTTTGCAAGTACGATTCCTCGTGCAATTCTGGCTAGACTTGGATCACCTGAAACGAAAAATTACTTGAAGAAATAAATAACGGTCTGCATACATCCGAGTAATCAACTAGTTAATTGTTTGTCGGGTCAACATGTGAGAAATAATTCCAAGGCATGTGGAGGACTTTGTTTCCATTTTTCAGTTAGCCGCATGGTTGATCTGGTTCATTTGCAGTAGTACACATACAAGTTGTCAAAACTAGCGCCTTTCCTGCTCCACTGCCAGTGATAGCAGCAGTAGTCTCACTTTAGATTGTTGGACGTGTGACACTAGCTGTACCCATGCTTGTGACGTTCAATACTTTAAATTTCAGTATCGGCCATTTCCTATTTTCGGATTGTTATCATAATACTTTGACATGGAAATAATGTTTTTTTTTCAATTTACAGAACCAACTAGCCTGTCCTTCCATTTGTGGTATTGATGGCCATGGACCACGGTTCTAGTAGTCGGCAAAGCACGTATCTACTAACTGCTCCTATCCAGGATGCGTGCAAAAGGTGTCACATCATCGCGTTCCTATTCTCATCCCCCCGGCAAAACATCATTGTACACAATGTTGATGCAACAATTGCAACTTGCAAGCTCTATACTAGTTTCAATGGAACCTGGGACTAGCATAGGCCCTGGGACTAGCCGGGGTCCAAACATATATTTTATATTCAAATACAGTTGGAGTGAATCATCATGTCTGTGTTGCTGGGTTAGTGTAGAATATAGCCCATTCTTTCTAAATTAGAGACTTGGTGGCTGGAGTAGGCACTATGTAAACTGGGCATCCTATCATTATTCGGATTCAGGAAAAACAGTATAGCTCAACATGTGAATATATGTCCAGTTCTTTTTGGTTTTCATGTAAATGGTGATAATTTGGAATATATCAAACCATAGCCTGTCCTTACACGATTACACACTTCCCATGTCCATTAGCCTGCTCATGTTTGTTACTACTTCCTAATATATATACATGTTGGTCTTTGTCAGTGTCATGAATTAAATTGTTACATTGTCAAGGTTCCCCTGGAGGTTGGGGCACACCGTGGATGGCTTAAACCCGCCCTTCTTCAGTTACATTCTAGATTGTGGTGCTGATCTCAGTCAGGAAAAGGAAGAGAACATTATTGTTCTTCATCTGTCCGTGAAGAAAGGTACTAGCAACTGCTACTACAACCTAGTACAAGAACTTCCTTTTATCACACTTGCTGCTGCTTTTTACTAGAATTGTCACATATGAGTTGCCATTTGTTATTTTCGTTTTGTTTTGGGGGCCTGCTATATTATAAATACCAAGTTATACCTGAGTTTTTGTCAAAGTATTACTTGAAAGTACAAATGAATTTTGAATGAGTGGAAAACTTAGTAGTAGGCTCATTTTATTAGTTTTCTTCAGTACGATCATGCCTTGTTTTCGTATCATTTTGTTTATGTTGGCAGAATTATTGCACATAATTATAGTTCACATATGATGTTGCATTCGGAAATCGATTTGAACTCATTGAGATGCTCAAGGAGTCACAAACACTCGTCTTGCAATGCAAGCACTTGTGCTGATGACCATCCATCCTTGGTACATTTAATTACATGGCAATTTCTAGGATTCTGGGTTGCGCTGATGGTCTCTAATGCAAGCACTTGTGCTTCTCGTGGTGATTATGGTAAAATAATTAGTGGATTTAGCCCTCAATTTTAGTCCTATGAGTTTTTGTCTTTTGCCGGGTATTGTGTTGCATGCGCTGGAGTGTTTCCCTTGTCGACGTGCTGGGTAATGTGTGTGCTGGTTGCAGTTGGTCCTTGGTTGATCTCCATGCCAGTGGTTGGAATGTTTTGGCTGTGTGATATGTGTGATGGTTTACCAGGCTTTGTTATAAAGAAGCCCCTTATGGCATGTCCTCTAAAACACTATAACTCTGATTCGTCTACTAGTGATGACATGGTTGTTTGATTCCTAGGGTTGTTATCAAATTCTGGCATGTTCTGTCCTATGTACCCTAACAGTGCATTCCTGATATCAATCGTTCCTATGATCATGTACAGTTCATTTGGTCATTTTCACTGTTGCTTGATCATCTATTGTTGCTCGATTGTCTAAATCTTCTTGATTTGGAAAGCTAGACATGCTATTTCCTAACTGCTAGCTCCATAACAGAACATGTATTTCTTTTCACTCATTCATGACTCTCATTTTAATGGGTTTTGTCAATGAAACAATGCAAGATAGGAGTGGGATCACTGAATTGTTTTACATAGATTAGATGACCGGCCGATTGCTATTTTGTTGTGTGCATGTTTACTGGACACATACATTACACTTTTTTTAGCTTGCTCATTATAGACTGGACATTGGTCATGTGGAAGGACTAGCAGACGGATGGCTGCTTGCCCATCCTAGCAAACATGGTGAGCTTCCCCCCTCCTCCACATCTGCATAGCACGCACAGTTTGTATGTTTTGGTTTTCTCGCGTGATTTGAGAACAAAGGCGCAAGCATGGTTCAAAGTAGACTACTCTCCTCTGCTGGTATGGTCACTCGGTTCTGAACTTTAAATTGTATATAATCTTAAAGTGGAGTAATCCCCTGTATCAAATCTGACTTCACCATGATTTGAGTGGAATAATAAGAAGAATATGCATAGCTTCTTGTTGTTAGTTTGTTTGGCATAAAAATTAACATGCGGTGACAATTCTTTTGTTAGTTTTTTATCAAGGCGTGGGAAGTTGTGTCTCTTGATGCGACGACCATCACAGACAAACCGCCAAGTGCTATTGGCAAATGATAGAGGGTCAATTCCTCTGCTTCATGGCGAAGTATCCCAATAGAACACCGCTCACCTTGAGGTCTCTTCAAGGTCGTTGGGACGCTATCAAGCCGGTTTGTAGCCGTTGGGCTGCTTGCTTGGAATAAGACCGCAATGCACCACCAAGTGATACCGTTGAATTGAACTATGTGAGTTCTTTCTCACGTTGTACTTTAAATGTTTGAAACATGTTTCATATGTTGAATTTTGTTTTTGTTTTTTAGGAGTAATTGTGCAAGAAAGGTACAAGGACATGGAAGCTTCCCATGGTAGGTCATTCAACCTAGAGCATTGTTCGAAATTGCATCAACATAGCCAAAACTGGGAGTTCATTGAGGAAGAATCCCCACCGAAGAATGGCTCCCTCACCGAGACGGATGATGATGATGAAGATGATGATGGCCCAAGAAACAAGAACAAGTCGGATGGAAACAAAAAGGCGAAGGACAAGATCAAGAGGGAATCGAAGGCATCAAGCTTGCATGATAAGATAGATATCATGGTGCAATCAAATGAGGAGATGAAGCAGGAGTTGGCCGAGAAGAAAGCGCAGGAGAAGCAAGAAAGTGGCCCTTACTCAAGGAAGAAGGGTTGTGCAAGGCCGCCATTGAGGAGAGGAAAGCCCTTACCGAGGAGAACAAGGCTTTGTCCAAGCTTCTTGCAGAGGAGAACAAGATCATGACAATGAATCACAATAAAATGAACGACATCACCAAAGAATGACATGATATGGCAAGAAAAGAAATCTTGAAGAGAAGAATGATGGCTGCAAGGTGTGATGACTTCAGCGCCGGTGGGGGAATGGGTGGCGGAAATGGAGAGTGATGATGTTGACGATGATGGTCACGGAGATGATAATGGCTTTTGCGTGAGATTCTTTTGGGGTTGTGGAGAGAAACGAGAACCAAGACGGTGGTGAAGATGGTGGTTGCTTTTGCATGATGTTCTTTAGTGTCTTGATAAAAAAAACAATGGTTTAATTTGAGCGAAAATTGTGTTTGGTTGTTCAAATTTGCTACAAATCAATGGAATTGATGCCAAATTGTAAGTTTGAATTCTTGCGATTTGCGGGTTGGCAAGGGCCATGGCAGAACAGAACCTGCCCATGAAACTGTAGAACAGAATATTCGTGAATATTCTGTTTTATAGTTCCACGATGCGGGTTATGTTTTGCCGCGACCCTCGCTAGTCGTAAAAAGCGATTTTTTGCAAACTGTAAACGCGCGATATAGGTCCGTAATATAAGGGTCTGCTAGCAAACGGTAAACATCCTTCTTCTCCTTTTTCTTATCTAAAAAATTGGTGACGTTCACCTATTCGTCGCTTTTTTGTCAAACCCCCTTCCTACGTGCATAGCGATCGCAGGGTTTTTCAAGAAAACTGTCGACGGGACAGCCTTGCCCCTCTATCAAGACCGGATTATCTTTGTCTAGTTGGAACCATCCCTCGCATGAGCCTTCATATTGTATGGTGACGCTGCATGCAACAAGATCCTAACACGCATGGTTTTCTATCCTGGTCGACCTGTACAATACTGTATGGTACACGCACAAAACAAAAATGTAGCTTTGAAAAGGTACACTCACGATGCTCACAAACATAATTTATAAATACTCACATAAATTTCTATTGTTTTCATATTTCAATCAATGTCAAAGACATTTCGGACATGTCCAAATGTTTTAAATGTCAAAGCCATACTCTTTCGTAAATATTCACACAAAATTGTTGGGCAATTGCGGGTGGCTTCCATCGTAAAATTCCTAAAATATCTCATCAATCACAAACCATGTGTTCCACCGTGACCATCTACACCTGCAGGAGGCGTGCTTCGAGCTCCCTCTCGGTCCGCCTTCGAAAACCCAATGTATCACCAAAATCAAGGTAAAGTATTTTGGTAGATTTTTCCCGCTAAATAGGCCCTTAGGATTGTCGCAAATCAAGAATACCATTTAAAATGAAGGAAAACTTAGCCGCCTTTGTACGCCCCTAGTAGCCACCCAGCGCCAGCAGTGAGCCTGCACATTGCCAGAAATACATAGGAATCACCATGGATTTCCACCGGCCAACTGCAGAGATCCATGTGGACGCACGTTATAGGGCTGCTGCACTTGCACGTTGAGAGCGGCATGTCGCCGGTTAACCTACATCCCAGTTGTAACTCGATCGCCAGTATTGTTGCCAACTCTGTGTCAGAAAAATATGAGGGTGTTACGTGAAGAATAACACATGCATAGGAGGCATATACCATACTCAACACAAGAGCCCATGCAAGATCACATGCATAAGAGATAGTAAGAACGATACATGGAATTCGTTCAGGTAGCAACAGTTTAGTACCTTGCACCGCAGATGTGGGATCTAAAATTCTAGATGCTCCTGGTCTGGTATGACTCTGAAGTATATAGAACTTACAAGTATAGAATAATAGTACATTTTTTAAGGCAAACTCGCGAACTTGTTACTGCGTCAGTGTTTACAGGGGCGAACAGAAGATCTTCAACATGGCCTAACCAAGTATTACGACCAACTCCCAGAGTAAGTGAATGTTACAGCGTCATGTGTAACTGCTCCGTACTGCACCACACTGCCGGTTTAGCCCCCCCCCCCCCCGAGTGTAACTCTTATTGTCAACTATGTGTGAGAAGAATATGAGGGTGTTACGTGCTGATGAATGACACAAGAGGCCTGCGTTATCGCATGCATAAGAATGATATTGTAGATGGTCCATAGGCATATAGTACCATAATTAACACAAGAGCCCTGCATTATCACATGCATCAGAATGATACGGTACATGGAATTCGTCCAGGTGTAGCAAAAGTTTAGTACATGTAGCTAGCATCGCAGATGTGGGATCTAAAATTCTATATGCTCCTGGTCCGGACTTTAATTGAATAACATTTGTGATAGTTACAGAACCTTATTGTTTCAAACTATGTGATGAGTACATATGAAACTTGGAAAATCACCGCAACAAATTCTTCATGTGCCTGTGTCTCCGACGGAAAATCTTCCCCATAACAAAACGAGCTGCCACAATCACCCCAACAAATTCTAGATTGAACCTTGATCCATCAAAAATCACATGAACTGAACCATGCATTTGTTCTAGGCTAATTAGCCCCCTAACACATATCCTGCAGAATAATTAACCTGTTCCTCACGGTAGCTAACACTTAGAGCACTAACAATCGCATGTGAAGACCACATTTGATCATCAATTTAAAATGTTTTCCCCGAAATGTCATATAACTTATTTAAAGAACTTTACCACATAAGTGATACGTTATTTACATAATGTTTGTGATGGTTATAGTAGAACACTTGCTCGCACACTTGAGAGGGCCACTGTGCGAGTTAATCAGAAAATATATGTAATAGAATGAAATAATACTTTTTTGTTAAGCAATGGAAAATCGTATTATTTAGATTTACAAGAAGTTTAAACAAACCTTTTTATTATCAACAGAATGAGACATGAGAAAGAACATTAAAAATAAATAAGTGTATTTGTTTGTGCCAAATGAATGGAACATTATGTAGAAAAAGTTAATTTTTTTAAACTATACGTGGATGCTGTTAAATATTTAATTTAATTAAAGGTGCAAAATTTATTTTCCCACGTTGTTACTTGTGATTCAAATAAGCAAACCCATATGTATATAAGAAATAGAAATTACCAACGCATATGTATTGTCTGCCTGTTTCTTCAACCGAAAATCTTCACCCTATAGCAAACTGATCGAGGAGGCGAAAAATTCTTGGTTTAACCTCGATGATCTCCATCGAAAATCACATGAAGCGAACCATGTAATTGTTCTGGGCTAATTACTTAGCCCCCTAACACATATGCCTAGCTCCTGATTGACGTTAGCTAACACTAAGCCTAAACGACACTAACTATAATTTATTCCTTGGTTCATGTGGGGATCAGCAGGTTGCCTGCACGGTGAGCACGCCGGAGTCACACCCGGACCCGGCGCGGAAGTCCTCCGTGTGCCGCACCGTGCACGACTCCTTGCCGACGCACGCTGCCGTGAACGCCGCCAGCGCCGCCTTGGACTCGCAGCCGCCCTGGTACGCGCCGCACTTGCCGCGCGTGACGCCGAGGCTGGCCACGTCCACGCTGGAGATGGTCCTGCCATGGCTGCACGCCAGCGCCACCTCGTCGCCGACCTCGGCGGCCTCCGCGCACGCCGCCCCGACAGCGACGGTGTGGAAGCTCACCCTCGTCGGGTCGCCGCCGGCCTCCTCGAACAGCACCATCGTGTTGGGCTCGCCGGCCTTGAGGAACGACCGTGGCACATGGTAGAACCTCTGGGACGGCTCGTTGCAGCCAGTGAGGCACTTCTGCCCGTCGCCATCCGCCATGAATGTGCCGCGGTAGTCGCACCGCCGGCAGCCGTCCATGTCCGCGGCGACGTATGACGGCCAGTAGCGGCCCAGGTTGTTGCCGTTGACCCACACCACGCCCTTGCCGAGCCCCAGCAGGTCCGCCACCACGGGCTCCTCACCGGTGGGGGCCTCAAAGGTCGCCTTGTACCAGGTGAAGGGGCGGTGCACCGGGATGGTGCCGCCTCTCCATTGGCTGCGGTCCTTGGCCTTGTCGAGGTGGGTCTCCCTGTACTCGCCGGCGAGGCCGGCCTTGTAGGACCAGGAGCTGTTGGAGAGGTCGTAGGCGGTGGTGTTGGTGACGGTGTCGACGAGCTTCACCGGCCCTCCCACGATGCCGGCGGGCATCATCTCGAACAGAGCACCATAGTTCTTGAGCCCGATGGTGGCGCTGAGGAGGGAGATGTAGTTCTTGCCAGAGTGGAGCTTCACCGGTGTCTCCATTTGGAAGACGAATCCGCCATTAGGAGCGTAGTGCCTCCCTGCATGCCAATTAATCAAATCAATTAACATTAGCTTGATCAAGTTCATTAATCCATCAGTGTGCAAACCACTCAGAGTATATTGGGACGCTCACCAACAAGCTTGCCATTGACGAAAGCGTAGAGCTCATGGCCAGTCGTGTTCACGTGCAACTTGTAGTTCGATTCCCCCTTGTGCTCCAAGCTGCACATTTTGATCATCACCAGAGATTAATTTATATTTCAATCTTATGCAACAGTGTAGTTCTGTATTAAGCATCAAGATGTTTGATTACCTTGTCCTGTACCATAGGTAGTCGCTCTGGTCGCCCGACGTCGCGATCTGCTCGAGCAGCTCGTTCTTCCTGAAGTTACCCTTCTCGTCCGTCATGAAAGGATGGAGGTTCTCGGGCATCCACGACCAAGCAAGGCCATCCGTCACGGTTTCCACCCCCGGCCTCTTCACCATCACCGACGTCTGTGTCTTGATCTTGGCGCTGTTGTACGCGACGGTCTTGCAGTCCGGCAGGATGCTCACGGACCATGCGGGCACGACATGGGTTGCGCCGTCGTCGAGGGTCACATTGACCTCCTTGTCGTCGAACTTGTTGCTGATGAAGCAGGCAGAGGAGTTGTCCAGCGTGTACTTGGTAACCTAGTGTAGATATTGATGAACCAAATGGATCAATTTTGTTGTGAACACCATTAAAAACAGTGCTAGGATTTTTGTATTGTATGTGAATGCATGTTAGTTACCATGACGTTGGTGTTGCCCATGGTGGTGTCCTTGTAGTCCCCATGGAGTAGGATCTTCTCCATGGACTTGAGGACATTGTGGAGGTCCTTGAGGTGCCCGTATTTTGGCTGCCTGATGTTACCTGAAAACAAAAACATAAAAGGATAATGAATATGATTTGCATATTGACACTAATTATTAATTTACAAGATGCAAATAAGCTTGGGACGAATATATGAATTGAAGGAACAACAAGAGATGGTTCACGTACCGTACTCATCGAGAGGGGCATCGTAGTCATAGCTGGTTGTGATGTATGGGCCACCCGACGTGCGGCCAAAGTTGGTGCCACCATGGTACTGATCACATATAAATTGACGATCAACATGTCAAATGATGTAAAATTCAGTTCATGCCAGCCTGCTAGAGGATGGAAATTAATGTAGAAGAGAAAAGTATAGATTAGTTATAAATCAATCACCATGTAGTAGTTCTGGAGCGATCCTCGCGTCTGGAAGAACATGGCAACAGAGAAGGCGATGTCTTCGGCGGACCGGTGGAAATCAGGCTTGTCCCAGGCTTTGAACCTAATTATATATCGTGGATAAAATGTAAGAGCAATCTGAACTTCATTCAACATATAGTAGAACGTGCTAACCAATTTCGCGCATATGCATGTAGGTTCCATAAGAAAAAAAGAAGGAAAATTAATATATAAAGGTTGATCCAGGTATATATATATGTAGGGTACCAGCCAGTCCAGTTCTCAGTCCAGATCTTGGGGATGTCGGTCCTCTTGGGGAACCAGTCGTGGCAGTAGAAGCCGTTGCAGGTGTTGATCTAGTAATTAAGAAGACTTAGCATTGAGTTTTTTTTGTTTTACACTTGGGAAGAAAGAAGAATAATAATTGGTAGAGACAAAAATAGGAAAGATGAAAATGTGCATGCGCTGACCACGTTGGGTGGGACGTCTTGGTCCTGCTGGCACATGATCCACGGCACGCCTACGTTCTGCTTGTTGGCCATGGCGGCGCACCAGTGGATGTACTCAGACGCCGACTCGTCGTTGTTGAGCTTGTCCATGACGTTCCCGTACTCGTTCTCGATCTATATATGTAAATTGTTCACATATATATATGTTATATTCACTGATCCACTCTTTTGTCGACGACAAGTAGCTAGGAATGCAAGCTAGATAAGTTTCACATAATTAATATTAGTTAGTTACTACGTACCTGAGAGAGGATGATGGGGCCTCCCTGTCCGGCGAACATCTTGGCCTCCTTGAGCTTGTCGACGATGAGGGTCGTGAAGGTCTCCATCTCTTGCTGCAAGCATCAATAACTTGGTCGTATTTTGACCTCCAAGGAAAACCATTATATTGTTGGGAAGGATCTGCTAGCAGTGTGGGTACCTCGAAGGGGTTGTTGTGCATGCGGAACTGCATGCCGGAGATGTCGCGCAGCCATGCCGGCAGGCCGCCGTAGTTCCACTCGCCGCAGATGTAGGGGCCGATGCGGAGGATGGCGTACATGCCGGCGTCCTGGACCTCCTTGAAGAAGCGCACGATGTCGTAGCTGCCCTCGAAGTTGTACTGCCGGCGGCGAGGCTCGTGGCCGTTCCAGAAGACGTACGTCTCGATGGCGTCCAGCCCGCCCTCCTTGGCCTTCCTGATCAGATCCGGCCACATCTGCAGGCAAGCAACGATCGAGACTTACAATTCATTCATGGAAACTAAGACGAGACGATGGTGTATTCATCTGCTGCTCCGTGTGCAATGCATACCTCTGGCGTGCTCCTGGGGTAGTGGATGGAGCCGGAGATGAGGAGGCGGCGCTCGCCATCGATGACCATCGACCGGCCGTCGTACCCGACCTCAGTGCCGCTGGCGACGGCCGCGGCCGCCGCGAGGAGGAGGAGCGCAAGTGGTTGCCACGACACGCGCTCCATGGCGAGAAGCTGCTAGCTAGGGAGAAGAAAGGATGCACGCACGCACCGCCGGCCGTGTGTATTTATTGGGGAAAGAAAGATATATTGGCGTGGATTAGTAGGATAAGCAAAGAGCCACGCACGCACTCATGCGTGCAGCTAACAAACTGCGTTAGAGCCATGGATTAGTAGGATAAGCACGCGTGTGTATATGGAAGTGCATATTCACATGGACTCTTGTTTTAAATCAGATGGTCTATTCGTTTTATCTATTCTTTGATTAGGAAGGGAGAGAGTCGCGATGAGAGAGCACATGCATCTGTGAAAGTATGATTTGATCGAACTGTCTCTTTCATTGATGATCCATGAGGATTAAATACACAGGGAATTAACCGTCGCCACGAACGGATGCGTCCGCTCGTGGGGGTCGTGAAAAAACCGTCGCGTCGGTTGGCTAGCAACCCGCACGAAGCGGTTCTGTACAAGGGAGGATTATTCCCTAATTATTATAATTAGTTTAAAATAAATCCTAACACCCCCTAATCCTCGCTTGTCCTTGAGACCCATCATCTTTGAAATGTTCTCCTCCAAAACCCTGTGGAAAAAATTGAGAAGAAAACATACAATATGCCATGAAAAACTCCTTCTAAAACCCAGTGGGAAAATAAAGAGAAAATGACATATATCGTCCATGCTTGCATTGATATTGCCTCATTAAAAACCTTTCGTGAGAAACCATGTGGAAAAACTCCCTGTGGTAGAAATTCTGTAAGAAAGGTACAAGGACACGGAAGCTTCCTGTGGTAGGCCATTCAACCTAAAGCATTGTTTGAAATTGCATCAACATAGCCAAAAGTGAAAGTTGATTGAGAAATAATCCCAACCGAAGAGCTTCTTGCAAGCCTATGATCACTCCTAGCTTGCGTGCCCTACAAATACATCCACAAATGTGTTGATTAATTCATAATTCCTTTAATTTTGTATTGATAAGTTTCGAAAAAAATCAATTTCGTGAATTAGACTACGTACTCTGCCCATCGAAAGGCGTTGTCCAAGGCTTGGAGAGAGCCTCCAACGTATGGAGTCGGAGGGTTATCTCCAGTGGCAATCCACCATCCCACCGGGATCCTTACTGCATTGAGCCCGTTTACCGCCATGAAGCATGGAATCAACAAAGTTGAACTAAGCACATGCTCTATAAAACCCAGATTGAGGGAGTACTACCTATGTTACTCCCACTATGGGTAGTATCAAGGAGAGGTACTTCCTCCTTCTTGGTGTATAGGTCATCTTAGGTTGTGCATCGCGGCCAAGACGAAGAGAAAAAAAAGAAAAAAAAATGTTAATTTTTCTAATTAATACCATTGCATGCAATGAATTGATCGCTGCTGTTGTGGACACTGTGCCTTTTATAGGGACAAAATAATAGCAACAAAAGGAGAGGTAGACATGAAGAAAAAACTTATACCAACAAAGTTGATGGTCAAATTTATAGGGACTAGTCGGGTGTCCACCATCAGACGAGGGAGGAACACGGGACGAGGTAGACATGAAGAAAAAACTTATACCAACAAAGTTGAACGTCTTCTTAGTTTCGTAGTCCCTTCGTTTGGAATGGATGTATCTAGGTTTATTTTAGTTGTAGATACATTTATTTTTATTACTTTTACGACAAGTAATTCCAGACGAAGGGAGTATATTTGTATTGAACATGTTTATTAGGTTTTACATTTAGATTTATATATAATAGGTGAAGGAAGTTTAGGCTAGAATCGTTAAACGGGATATACAGAGAGCAATGAGCATGATCCACGTGACGTGAAGTGTATGTCGTTGGATTCGAAAAAATGAATGGACCAAATGGAAGGAGGGGATCGATCCATGAGAGCTCAACGCTGACCAATCAGAAGCATTCGTCGATGACGAAAACCTTCTATGGCTCGCGCGCTCTTGTTGGTCCGCGCCAGAAGGAAAATTCGTTTCGAACCGGCGCGTACAGGCCCGCCAAGACCACATGAAATTTTTCATGGTTTTGAACTATTGCAGCGGGCAGGCCCATCGGTGCCAATTAAAAATGATTTTTAAGATAACCAAACACCAACCAGTAGAGACGATAGGCCCTCCTTCCCGATTCCCAACCAACCCCGCCCCCAACCCCAACCCCAACCCCATCTCATCCCCATCCCCATCCCATCCCCATCCCCATCCAGCCGCCAATGACCACCTCCCTCTCCGACAACCGGCGAGCTCCCCACTCCCAGACTCGTCGGCGACCTTCCGGCCTCCGCCTTCTACGCCACCCTTCTCTCCCTACACCCCAGATCGAATCCAGCAGCTCAGGACGAAACCCTAGCTCGATGCCATGGCCACACCAGCAGCAGTCCCTCCCTCCCTAGCCCGCGGCCATGGCGACCTAGCAGGCAAGAGGAACCTGAACCCTATCACCGGCCATGGCGAGCGTGGAAGGCACCATGGGAGAGGAGGCATGTGCTGCTGCTCAAGACCCTAAACTAGAAAGGAAGTAATAAGCTGCTCCGACCCATCTCATCCTCTCAGATTTCCTCAGATTTGGTACAAGAAAATGATCCAGCTCATTAGAGTAGTATTTTTCTGCGACGTTGCCTATTTTGTTGTTGAACTGGCCCTATTATTCTGTCAAATGAGTCTTTTTGTTTTTCCTTCTTTGAAATGAAGCATATTGCTTTCGAGTGCTAGACATCACGGAGCTGTTCTATTCTTTTGAATGACTTGTAAGAAGGAGCCAACCATTTGCCAGCTCTATTATAGTTGTTCAAAACGAAAAAAAAACAGGTTCTTGCCTACCTGAAAGATCTTTACAAAAAAATGATTTGTTATTCGCATGATCTCATCTGGTTTGGCGCCTCCCTACAATCTCACTAGAGTACGACTACTATTTTTCTCTGAAGTTGCCTATTTTGTGTATAGTGCTAGACATTATGAGCTGCTCTATTCTATTTTGTGTACATCTAGTTTGCCTCTATCAGTATTCTTTTTAAGAAGGCCGCGCATGTCTCTCCAAAATCTTCAACTTTCGGTCTCGTAATATTTCTGTAGGCTCTTCCTCACCTCACCTTTTCTCTCTCCCTGATCGAGCACCTTCGCCATGGGAGAGGAAGGTTGTTTCATCCGCCTGCTGTACTGCTGCTCTAGGGGACATGCACCTGCTTGTTGTGCTGCTGCTCTGTACGCCATGGACATCCCTCCTCTGGTTCTCCTCGCTCGTCAAGGTAGTAAGCTGCTCTAACCCATCTTCCCCTCTCAAATTCGGTACAAGAAAATGATTTTTGTAACTGGACATCAAAAGCAGAACCGGTGTGTGTTGTTGGTCAAGCAAGAAGAAAGAAAAAAGGCATCCGTTGCCTGCAAAACAAATCTGTGTGTGTGCTGCTCTCCTCCTCCTCTGTTTTTGCTTGTGTCAATTTGCTCCAACAGCTTGCGCGCGTGTGTGCATCCATTGGGAGAGAGAGAGGCTCTTGCCAACACCTCTACAATCTCACCGGAGTTCTATTTTTCTGTGATGTTGCCTATTTTGTTGTTGAAATTGACCGTATCCCTGTGTCAAATGGATATTTTTTCCTCCATTGAAATGAAGCATATTGCTTTTGAGTGCTCACATTGACATTACTGTGGAATAAAATGTTCATTATATGCTCTTCTGTTGAATAACGTGTAAAACAGGTCCAGCCATTTGCCAAGTCTATTATATTTGTTCTAAAAGAAAAGAAAAAAAAAACAGGTTCTTGCCTATCTATAGTATATGTGTTTTCAAAAAAGCTGTATCTTTTTCTTCGAGAGAGATGCACTTCTGTATCAACATTCTTTTTAAAAAGTGACACATGTCTATCCAAAATTTTGAACTTCATGGCCTCGTATAATTTCTTGAGTTGGTGAAAGTAATTGCCGGATACTGAGAGTAACCACAACAGATAAATATGTCATCAAACCACCATGTTCTACCCCATTTTGGAGGAACAAGATTAAAGTCATACCAGCAGAATTAACTACATGAAAGGTCCATCCTTTTCAGGAAAAACCCACCGTGCAGCCCTACGAGCAAGTTCATGAGCAGAAGGATTGAGCTCAATCAATAAATTTGAATACTGGCTAGGCACACATCCACACGGAAACCAGTACTAGATCGAACAGTATTGACCATGGGTTCAGGTTGACAATGGTCATAAACCTCTCATCACTTTGGTATGTTGATTGACCTCTTTTTTGCACTGCATGTGCAGGTGCTAAACATTGGTACGTGTTGGTGGGGCTCGACAAGCTCACCCAGGGAGGGCACCCCCAAGCTGAACTCCATGGAGCCCCGCTCCAGCGTCTAGGACAGGTCTTTGTTACTGGATCCATTACTAGGACATGATTTCTTCTTTTCCTTCTCCATTTGAGATCAACATTCGTTATGTCCTTCTTGTGCAGCAGCAGCAGGATTCCATCGGTACACGAGATGACAAGGGGTTCATCGAGGTGTGTGGTGGTAGGCTCTTTCGTTGGACCCGCTGCCTGTTCGGCATCGGCTCCATAACAGTCATGGTTAGCTCCTCTCCTTCCCCTGCTCCCCTCTGGTTGCGCTCGGGTAGAACAAATACCTGCTTCATTTATATGATAGATGATAATATATGGAACATGTACGTATGGCTTCTTCAGTCTGAATTCGTGTATTTGACTCCTGCTTATATGTAAGAGCATCTATAGCAGACCTCGTATAAAGCCGATCCGCAAAAGTCGTTTGCAGTTCGCGGAAAAACCCTTTTGTGGACCGGCGTGTGCGGCAAAATATCCTTTTATGAGGGTCCATTTTACGGGGTCTGCTGGGCCGCCGCCCACGCTGGCCTGCGAAATCTATTATTTCCATTGCATTTTCAGGCATGAAAACACATTTAGTTGCTTCTTTATTTTCTTCAAAGGCATTGGATACATCATAATTCACCAAATTATTGCTAAAACAGCAAGACCAAAAAAAACAAGAACCACAATTAGACATTTTAGAAGATATCCAACTTCCATAACTGCTCCCACTAGTTGGATCAACATCTTCTCCATGCATTCATTGTTGATCCAGGGGTTCTTCATCTTGCATTCTTCATTCTTCGGCTTTGATTCTAAACAATTAGACGTTGATTCACCTCTAATATCTATTCTAATTGCACATGCAGCTGCATCGTTAGGTTCAATTATACTAAGGAGTGCACGAACATCTATTAAGTTTCTTTCTATCAATAGATCGATGTATTCTTCTTTCCAATACCAAAATTAGCATCTACCTTCCTACACAGATGAACACCTCAATAAGCTACCATAATTTAACCAAATAAGTTGACAAAGCAGAAGAGGAAGAAGGGCATACCCCGTCGTTTCTGCATTTGAAGAATACCCATCCGAGGTGCTGCCGTGTGTTGGATGTGAGCCGCAACACTGTTTCTAGGCAGTCATCGCACTCTATGAGTGGCATCGGCAAGCCGAGCCCAAGCGATGGCCGGAAGAGTCCTTGCCGGCAAACCGACGCCAGCAACTAGAGGATGGAACCAGTACCTGCATGCGGCGCTCGCGCTTTGCCGAGGCTGTGCGGGGTGCTCCCGACCAATCCATGGCTTTGGTGCAGCCAACGGTGGCTGGAAAAGCCAATCTGGTGGTCGCGACAAAACAACCACCGATTTGTAGCTTTCCGGTAAGCCGAGGCACGAGGGCGTGGTGGAGGCCGATCTTGGGACTGCGGCGGCCCACCGTCATGATCCGGACGGCTGGTACGGCCGGAATCGAAGGCGGCACCCGGCGGCGGTAGGTGGGGGAAAAGCGCGGGTGAAATGTCCCACCAACTAACCGCTTAGATATATACAGGGCACCGACGGGGTGGGCGGAAGAACCTGCATTTTCGCGGGTTAGGGTGGGCATTTTGTCGCGCCCCGCAAAAAAAAATTACGGGCCGGACGCGGTAGTGGGGTCTGGTCTAGCAGCATTTTCCGCCTTGACCTGTATTTTGGCGGTTATTTTGCGGGTTCGGCCCTTTTAGGGGGTCTGCTAGAGATACTCTAATAGTACTATGGTGACCATAGGTTGCCATGAGCCCATGACATGGTCATCTATCAAGACCTAAAATATTTGAGAGGTCAACCTGGAAGACTGAATTTGTGCATGTAGCAGCACTCTCCAGTCTCGCGAGCATCAAGTTAATTTTGCAAGTACGATTCCTCGTGCAATTCTGGCTAGACTTGGATCACCTGAAACGAAAAATTACTTGAAGAAATAAATAACGGTCTGCATACATCCGAGTAATCAACTAGTTAATTGTTTGTCGGGTCAACATGTGAGAAATAATTCCAAGGCATGTGGAGGACTTTGTTTCCATTTTTCAGTTAGCCGCATGGTTGATCTGGTTCATTTGCAGTAGTACACATACAAGTTGTCAAAACTAGCGCCTTTCCTGCTCCACTGCCAGTGATAGCAGCAGTAGTCTCACTTTAGATTGTTGGACGTGTGACACTAGCTGTACCCATGCTTGTGACGTTCAATACTTTAAATTTCAGTATCGGCCATTTCCTATTTTCGGATTGTTATCATAATACTTTGACATGGAAATAATGTTTTTTTTTCAATTTACAGAACCAACTAGCCTGTCCTTCCATTTGTGGTATTGATGGCCATGGACCACGGTTCTAGTAGTCGGCAAAGCACGTATCTACTAACTGCTCCTATCCAGGATGCGTGCAAAAGGTGTCACATCATCGCGTTCCTATTCTCATCCCCCCGGCAAAACATCATTGTACACAATGTTGATGCAACAATTGCAACTTGCAAGCTCTATACTAGTTTCAATGGAACCTGGGACTAGCATAGGCCCTGGGACTAGCCGGGGTCCAAACATATATTTTATATTCAAATACAGTTGGAGTGAATCATCATGTCTGTGTTGCTGGGTTAGTGTAGAATATAGCCCATTCTTTCTAAATTAGAGACTTGGTGGCTGGAGTAGGCACTATGTAAACTGGGCATCCTATCATTATTCGGATTCAGGAAAAACAGTATAGCTCAACATGTGAATATATGTCCAGTTCTTTTTGGTTTTCATGTAAATGGTGATAATTTGGAATATATCAAACCATAGCCTGTCCTTACACGATTACACACTTCCCATGTCCATTAGCCTGCTCATGTTTGTTACTACTTCCTAATATATATACATGTTGGTCTTTGTCAGTGTCATGAATTAAATTGTTACATTGTCAAGGTTCCCCTGGAGGTTGGGGCACACCGTGGATGGCTTAAACCCGCCCTTCTTCAGTTACATTCTAGATTGTGGTGCTGATCTCAGTCAGGAAAAGGAAGAGAACATTATTGTTCTTCATCTGTCCGTGAAGAAAGGTACTAGCAACTGCTACTACAACCTAGTACAAGAACTTCCTTTTATCACACTTGCTGCTGCTTTTTACTAGAATTGTCACATATGAGTTGCCATTTGTTATTTTCGTTTTGTTTTGGGGGCCTGCTATATTATAAATACCAAGTTATACCTGAGTTTTTGTCAAAGTATTACTTGAAAGTACAAATGAATTTTGAATGAGTGGAAAACTTAGTAGTAGGCTCATTTTATTAGTTTTCTTCAGTACGATCATGCCTTGTTTTCGTATCATTTTGTTTATGTTGGCAGAATTATTGCACATAATTATAGTTCACATATGATGTTGCATTCGGAAATCGATTTGAACTCATTGAGATGCTCAAGGAGTCACAAACACTCGTCTTGCAATGCAAGCACTTGTGCTGATGACCATCCATCCTTGGTACATTTAATTACATGGCAATTTCTAGGATTCTGGGTTGCGCTGATGGTCTCTAATGCAAGCACTTGTGCTTCTCGTGGTGATTATGGTAAAATAATTAGTGGATTTAGCCCTCAATTTTAGTCCTATGAGTTTTTGTCTTTTGCCGGGTATTGTGTTGCATGCGCTGGAGTGTTTCCCTTGTCGACGTGCTGGGTAATGTGTGTGCTGGTTGCAGTTGGTCCTTGGTTGATCTCCATGCCAGTGGTTGGAATGTTTTGGCTGTGTGATATGTGTGATGGTTTACCAGGCTTTGTTATAAAGAAGCCCCTTATGGCATGTCCTCTAAAACACTATAACTCTGATTCGTCTACTAGTGATGACATGGTTGTTTGATTCCTAGGGTTGTTATCAAATTCTGGCATGTTCTGTCCTATGTACCCTAACAGTGCATTCCTGATATCAATCGTTCCTATGATCATGTACAGTTCATTTGGTCATTTTCACTGTTGCTTGATCATCTATTGTTGCTCGATTGTCTAAATCTTCTTGATTTGGAAAGCTAGACATGCTATTTCCTAACTGCTAGCTCCATAACAGAACATGTATTTCTTTTCACTCATTCATGACTCTCATTTTAATGGGTTTTGTCAATGAAACAATGCAAGATAGGAGTGGGATCACTGAATTGTTTTACATAGATTAGATGACCGGCCGATTGCTATTTTGTTGTGTGCATGTTTACTGGACACATACATTACACTTTTTTTAGCTTGCTCATTATAGACTGGACATTGGTCATGTGGAAGGACTAGCAGACGGATGGCTGCTTGCCCATCCTAGCAAACATGGTGAGCTTCCCCCCTCCTCCACATCTGCATAGCACGCACAGTTTGTATGTTTTGGTTTTCTCGCGTGATTTGAGAACAAAGGCGCAAGCATGGTTCAAAGTAGACTACTCTCCTCTGCTGGTATGGTCACTCGGTTCTGAACTTTAAATTGTATATAATCTTAAAGTGGAGTAATCCCCTGTATCAAATCTGACTTCACCATGATTTGAGTGGAATAATAAGAAGAATATGCATAGCTTCTTGTTGTTAGTTTGTTTGGCATAAAAATTAACATGCGGTGACAATTCTTTTGTTAGTTTTTTATCAAGGCGTGGGAAGTTGTGTCTCTTGATGCGACGACCATCACAGACAAACCGCCAAGTGCTATTGGCAAATGATAGAGGGTCAATTCCTCTGCTTCATGGCGAAGTATCCCAATAGAACACCGCTCACCTTGAGGTCTCTTCAAGGTCGTTGGGACGCTATCAAGCCGGTTTGTAGCCGTTGGGCTGCTTGCTTGGAATAAGACCGCAATGCACCACCAAGTGATACCGTTGAATTGAACTATGTGAGTTCTTTCTCACGTTGTACTTTAAATGTTTGAAACATGTTTCATATGTTGAATTTTGTTTTTGTTTTTTAGGAGTAATTGTGCAAGAAAGGTACAAGGACATGGAAGCTTCCCATGGTAGGTCATTCAACCTAGAGCATTGTTCGAAATTGCATCAACATAGCCAAAACTGGGAGTTCATTGAGGAAGAATCCCCACCGAAGAATGGCTCCCTCACCGAGACGGATGATGATGATGAAGATGATGATGGCCCAAGAAACAAGAACAAGTCGGATGGAAACAAAAAGGCGAAGGACAAGATCAAGAGGGAATCGAAGGCATCAAGCTTGCATGATAAGATAGATATCATGGTGCAATCAAATGAGGAGATGAAGCAGGAGTTGGCCGAGAAGAAAGCGCAGGAGAAGCAAGAAAGTGGCCCTTACTCAAGGAAGAAGGGTTGTGCAAGGCCGCCATTGAGGAGAGGAAAGCCCTTACCGAGGAGAACAAGGCTTTGTCCAAGCTTCTTGCAGAGGAGAACAAGATCATGACAATGAATCACAATAAAATGAACGACATCACCAAAGAATGACATGATATGGCAAGAAAAGAAATCTTGAAGAGAAGAATGATGGCTGCAAGGTGTGATGACTTCAGCGCCGGTGGGGGAATGGGTGGCGGAAATGGAGAGTGATGATGTTGACGATGATGGTCACGGAGATGATAATGGCTTTTGCGTGAGATTCTTTTGGGGTTGTGGAGAGAAACGAGAACCAAGACGGTGGTGAAGATGGTGGTTGCTTTTGCATGATGTTCTTTAGTGTCTTGATAAAAAAAACAATGGTTTAATTTGAGCGAAAATTGTGTTTGGTTGTTCAAATTTGCTACAAATCAATGGAATTGATGCCAAATTGTAAGTTTGAATTCTTGCGATTTGCGGGTTGGCAAGGGCCATGGCAGAACAGAACCTGCCCATGAAACTGTAGAACAGAATATTCGTGAATATTCTGTTTTATAGTTCCACGATGCGGGTTATGTTTTGCCGCGACCCTCGCTAGTCGTAAAAAGCGATTTTTTGCAAACTGTAAACGCGCGATATAGGTCCGTAATATAAGGGTCTGCTAGCAAACGGTAAACATCCTTCTTCTCCTTTTTCTTATCTAAAAAATTGGTGACGTTCACCTATTCGTCGCTTTTTTGTCAAACCCCCTTCCTACGTGCATAGCGATCGCAGGGTTTTTCAAGAAAACTGTCGACGGGACAGCCTTGCCCCTCTATCAAGACCGGATTATCTTTGTCTAGTTGGAACCATCCCTCGCATGAGCCTTCATATTGTATGGTGACGCTGCATGCAACAAGATCCTAACACGCATGGTTTTCTATCCTGGTCGACCTGTACAATACTGTATGGTACACGCACAAAACAAAAATGTAGCTTTGAAAAGGTACACTCACGATGCTCACAAACATAATTTATAAATACTCACATAAATTTCTATTGTTTTCATATTTCAATCAATGTCAAAGACATTTCGGACATGTCCAAATGTTTTAAATGTCAAAGCCATACTCTTTCGTAAATATTCACACAAAATTGTTGGGCAATTGCGGGTGGCTTCCATCGTAAAATTCCTAAAATATCTCATCAATCACAAACCATGTGTTCCACCGTGACCATCTACACCTGCAGGAGGCGTGCTTCGAGCTCCCTCTCGGTCCGCCTTCGAAAACCCAATGTATCACCAAAATCAAGGTAAAGTATTTTGGTAGATTTTTCCCGCTAAATAGGCCCTTAGGATTGTCGCAAATCAAGAATACCATTTAAAATGAAGGAAAACTTAGCCGCCTTTGTACGCCCCTAGTAGCCACCCAGCGCCAGCAGTGAGCCTGCACATTGCCAGAAATACATAGGAATCACCATGGATTTCCACCGGCCAACTGCAGAGATCCATGTGGACGCACGTTATAGGGCTGCTGCACTTGCACGTTGAGAGCGGCATGTCGCCGGTTAACCTACATCCCAGTTGTAACTCGATCGCCAGTATTGTTGCCAACTCTGTGTCAGAAAAATATGAGGGTGTTACGTGAAGAATAACACATGCATAGGAGGCATATACCATACTCAACACAAGAGCCCATGCAAGATCACATGCATAAGAGATAGTAAGAACGATACATGGAATTCGTTCAGGTAGCAACAGTTTAGTACCTTGCACCGCAGATGTGGGATCTAAAATTCTAGATGCTCCTGGTCTGGTATGACTCTGAAGTATATAGAACTTACAAGTATAGAATAATAGTACATTTTTTAAGGCAAACTCGCGAACTTGTTACTGCGTCAGTGTTTACAGGGGCGAACAGAAGATCTTCAACATGGCCTAACCAAGTATTACGACCAACTCCCAGAGTAAGTGAATGTTACAGCGTCATGTGTAACTGCTCCGTACTGCACCACACTGCCGGTTTAGCCCCCCCCCCCCCCCCCCCGAGTGTAACTCTTATTGTCAACTATGTGTGAGAAGAATATGAGGGTGTTACGTGCTGATGAATGACACAAGAGGCCTGCGTTATCGCATGCATAAGAATGATATTGTAGATGGTCCATAGGCATATAGTACCATAATTAACACAAGAGCCCTGCATTATCACATGCATCAGAATGATACGGTACATGGAATTCGTCCAGGTGTAGCAAAAGTTTAGTACATGTAGCTAGCATCGCAGATGTGGGATCTAAAATTCTATATGCTCCTGGTCCGGACTTTAATTGAATAACATTTGTGATAGTTACAGAACCTTATTGTTTCAAACTATGTGATGAGTACATATGAAACTTGGAAAATCACCGCAACAAATTCTTCATGTGCCTGTGTCTCCGACGGAAAATCTTCCCCATAACAAAACGAGCTGCCACAATCACCCCAACAAATTCTAGATTGAACCTTGATCCATCAAAAATCACATGAACTGAACCATGCATTTGTTCTAGGCTAATTAGCCCCCTAACACATATCCTGCAGAATAATTAACCTGTTCCTCACGGTAGCTAACACTTAGAGCACTAACAATCGCATGTGAAGACCACATTTGATCATCAATTTAAAATGTTTTCCCCGAAATGTCATATAACTTATTTAAAGAACTTTACCACATAAGTGATACGTTATTTACATAATGTTTGTGATGGTTATAGTAGAACACTTGCTCGCACACTTGAGAGGGCCACTGTGCGAGTTAATCAGAAAATATATGTAATAGAATGAAATAATACTTTTTTGTTAAGCAATGGAAAATCGTATTATTTAGATTTACAAGAAGTTTAAACAAACCTTTTTATTATCAACAGAATGAGACATGAGAAAGAACATTAAAAATAAATAAGTGTATTTGTTTGTGCCAAATGAATGGAACATTATGTAGAAAAAGTTAATTTTTTTAAACTATACGTGGATGCTGTTAAATATTTAATTTAATTAAAGGTGCAAAATTTATTTTCCCACGTTGTTACTTGTGATTCAAATAAGCAAACCCATATGTATATAAGAAATAGAAATTACCAACGCATATGTATTGTCTGCCTGTTTCTTCAACCGAAAATCTTCACCCTATAGCAAACTGATCGAGGAGGCGAAAAATTCTTGGTTTAACCTCGATGATCTCCATCGAAAATCACATGAAGCGAACCATGTAATTGTTCTGGGCTAATTACTTAGCCCCCTAACACATATGCCTAGCTCCTGATTGACGTTAGCTAACACTAAGCCTAAACGACACTAACTATAATTTATTCCTTGGTTCATGTGGGGATCAGCAGGTTGCCTGCACGGTGAGCACGCCGGAGTCACACCCGGACCCGGCGCGGAAGTCCTCCGTGTGCCGCACCGTGCACGACTCCTTGCCGACGCACGCTGCCGTGAACGCCGCCAGCGCCGCCTTGGACTCGCAGCCGCCCTGGTACGCGCCGCACTTGCCGCGCGTGACGCCGAGGCTGGCCACGTCCACGCTGGAGATGGTCCTGCCATGGCTGCACGCCAGCGCCACCTCGTCGCCGACCTCGGCGGCCTCCGCGCACGCCGCCCCGACAGCGACGGTGTGGAAGCTCACCCTCGTCGGGTCGCCGCCGGCCTCCTCGAACAGCACCATCGTGTTGGGCTCGCCGGCCTTGAGGAACGACCGTGGCACATGGTAGAACCTCTGGGACGGCTCGTTGCAGCCAGTGAGGCACTTCTGCCCGTCGCCATCCGCCATGAATGTGCCGCGGTAGTCGCACCGCCGGCAGCCGTCCATGTCCGCGGCGACGTATGACGGCCAGTAGCGGCCCAGGTTGTTGCCGTTGACCCACACCACGCCCTTGCCGAGCCCCAGCAGGTCCGCCACCACGGGCTCCTCACCGGTGGGGGCCTCAAAGGTCGCCTTGTACCAGGTGAAGGGGCGGTGCACCGGGATGGTGCCGCCTCTCCATTGGCTGCGGTCCTTGGCCTTGTCGAGGTGGGTCTCCCTGTACTCGCCGGCGAGGCCGGCCTTGTAGGACCAGGAGCTGTTGGAGAGGTCGTAGGCGGTGGTGTTGGTGACGGTGTCGACGAGCTTCACCGGCCCTCCCACGATGCCGGCGGGCATCATCTCGAACAGAGCACCATAGTTCTTGAGCCCGATGGTGGCGCTGAGGAGGGAGATGTAGTTCTTGCCAGAGTGGAGCTTCACCGGTGTCTCCATTTGGAAGACGAATCCGCCATTAGGAGCGTAGTGCCTCCCTGCATGCCAATTAATCAAATCAATTAACATTAGCTTGATCAAGTTCATTAATCCATCAGTGTGCAAACCACTCAGAGTATATTGGGACGCTCACCAACAAGCTTGCCATTGACGAAAGCGTAGAGCTCATGGCCAGTCGTGTTCACGTGCAACTTGTAGTTCGATTCCCCCTTGTGCTCCAAGCTGCACATTTTGATCATCACCAGAGATTAATTTATATTTCAATCTTATGCAACAGTGTAGTTCTGTATTAAGCATCAAGATGTTTGATTACCTTGTCCTGTACCATAGGTAGTCGCTCTGGTCGCCCGACGTCGCGATCTGCTCGAGCAGCTCGTTCTTCCTGAAGTTACCCTTCTCGTCCGTCATGAAAGGATGGAGGTTCTCGGGCATCCACGACCAAGCAAGGCCATCCGTCACGGTTTCCACCCCCGGCCTCTTCACCATCACCGACGTCTGTGTCTTGATCTTGGCGCTGTTGTACGCGACGGTCTTGCAGTCCGGCAGGATGCTCACGGACCATGCGGGCACGACATGGGTTGCGCCGTCGTCGAGGGTCACATTGACCTCCTTGTCGTCGAACTTGTTGCTGATGAAGCAGGCAGAGGAGTTGTCCAGCGTGTACTTGGTAACCTAGTGTAGATATTGATGAACCAAATGGATCAATTTTGTTGTGAACACCATTAAAAACAGTGCTAGGATTTTTGTATTGTATGTGAATGCATGTTAGTTACCATGACGTTGGTGTTGCCCATGGTGGTGTCCTTGTAGTCCCCATGGAGTAGGATCTTCTCCATGGACTTGAGGACATTGTGGAGGTCCTTGAGGTGCCCGTATTTTGGCTGCCTGATGTTACCTGAAAACAAAAACATAAAAGGATAATGAATATGATTTGCATATTGACACTAATTATTAATTTACAAGATGCAAATAAGCTTGGGACGAATATATGAATTGAAGGAACAACAAGAGATGGTTCACGTACCGTACTCATCGAGAGGGGCATCGTAGTCATAGCTGGTTGTGATGTATGGGCCACCCGACGTGCGGCCAAAGTTGGTGCCACCATGGTACTGATCACATATAAATTGACGATCAACATGTCAAATGATGTAAAATTCAGTTCATGCCAGCCTGCTAGAGGATGGAAATTAATGTAGAAGAGAAAAGTATAGATTAGTTATAAATCAATCACCATGTAGTAGTTCTGGAGCGATCCTCGCGTCTGGAAGAACATGGCAACAGAGAAGGCGATGTCTTCGGCGGACCGGTGGAAATCAGGCTTGTCCCAGGCTTTGAACCTAATTATATATCGTGGATAAAATGTAAGAGCAATCTGAACTTCATTCAACATATAGTAGAACGTGCTAACCAATTTCGCGCATATGCATGTAGGTTCCATAAGAAAAAAAGAAGGAAAATTAATATATAAAGGTTGATCCAGGTATATATATATGTAGGGTACCAGCCAGTCCAGTTCTCAGTCCAGATCTTGGGGATGTCGGTCCTCTTGGGGAACCAGTCGTGGCAGTAGAAGCCGTTGCAGGTGTTGATCTAGTAATTAAGAAGACTTAGCATTGAGTTTTTTTTGTTTTACACTTGGGAAGAAAGAAGAATAATAATTGGTAGAGACAAAAATAGGAAAGATGAAAATGTGCATGCGCTGACCACGTTGGGTGGGACGTCTTGGTCCTGCTGGCACATGATCCACGGCACGCCTACGTTCTGCTTGTTGGCCATGGCGGCGCACCAGTGGATGTACTCAGACGCCGACTCGTCGTTGTTGAGCTTGTCCATGACGTTCCCGTACTCGTTCTCGATCTATATATGTAAATTGTTCACATATATATATGTTATATTCACTGATCCACTCTTTTGTCGACGACAAGTAGCTAGGAATGCAAGCTAGATAAGTTTCACATAATTAATATTAGTTAGTTACTACGTACCTGAGAGAGGATGATGGGGCCTCCCTGTCCGGCGAACATCTTGGCCTCCTTGAGCTTGTCGACGATGAGGGTCGTGAAGGTCTCCATCTCTTGCTGCAAGCATCAATAACTTGGTCGTATTTTGACCTCCAAGGAAAACCATTATATTGTTGGGAAGGATCTGCTAGCAGTGTGGGTACCTCGAAGGGGTTGTTGTGCATGCGGAACTGCATGCCGGAGATGTCGCGCAGCCATGCCGGCAGGCCGCCGTAGTTCCACTCGCCGCAGATGTAGGGGCCGATGCGGAGGATGGCGTACATGCCGGCGTCCTGGACCTCCTTGAAGAAGCGCACGATGTCGTAGCTGCCCTCGAAGTTGTACTGCCGGCGGCGAGGCTCGTGGCCGTTCCAGAAGACGTACGTCTCGATGGCGTCCAGCCCGCCCTCCTTGGCCTTCCTGATCAGATCCGGCCACATCTGCAGGCAAGCAACGATCGAGACTTACAATTCATTCATGGAAACTAAGACGAGACGATGGTGTATTCATCTGCTGCTCCGTGTGCAATGCATACCTCTGGCGTGCTCCTGGGGTAGTGGATGGAGCCGGAGATGAGGAGGCGGCGCTCGCCATCGATGACCATCGACCGGCCGTCGTACCCGACCTCAGTGCCGCTGGCGACGGCCGCGGCCGCCGCGAGGAGGAGGAGCGCAAGTGGTTGCCACGACACGCGCTCCATGGCGAGAAGCTGCTAGCTAGGGAGAAGAAAGGATGCACGCACGCACCGCCGGCCGTGTGTATTTATTGGGGAAAGAAAGATATATTGGCGTGGATTAGTAGGATAAGCAAAGAGCCACGCACGCACTCATGCGTGCAGCTAACAAACTGCGTTAGAGCCATGGATTAGTAGGATAAGCACGCGTGTGTATATGGAAGTGCATATTCACATGGACTCTTGTTTTAAATCAGATGGTCTATTCGTTTTATCTATTCTTTGATTAGGAAGGGAGAGAGTCGCGATGAGAGAGCACATGCATCTGTGAAAGTATGATTTGATCGAACTGTCTCTTTCATTGATGATCCATGAGGATTAAATACACAGGGAATTAACCGTCGCCACGAACGGATGCGTCCGCTCGTGGGGGTCGTGAAAAAACCGTCGCGTCGGTTGGCTAGCAACCCGCACGAAGCGGTTCTGTACAAGGGAGGATTATTCCCTAATTATTATAATTAGTTTAAAATAAATCCTAACACCCCCTAATCCTCGCTTGTCCTTGAGACCCATCATCTTTGAAATGTTCTCCTCCAAAACCCTGTGGAAAAAATTGAGAAGAAAACATACAATATGCCATGAAAAACTCCTTCTAAAACCCAGTGGGAAAATAAAGAGAAAATGACATATATCGTCCATGCTTGCATTGATATTGCCTCATTAAAAACCTTTCGTGAGAAACCATGTGGAAAAACTCCCTGTGGTAGAAATTCTGTAAGAAAGGTACAAGGACACGGAAGCTTCCTGTGGTAGGCCATTCAACCTAAAGCATTGTTTGAAATTGCATCAACATAGCCAAAAGTGAAAGTTGATTGAGAAATAATCCCAACCGAAGAGCTTCTTGCAAGCCTATGATCACTCCTAGCTTGCGTGCCCTACAAATACATCCACAAATGTGTTGATTAATTCATAATTCCTTTAATTTTGTATTGATAAGTTTCGAAAAAAATCAATTTCGTGAATTAGACTACGTACTCTGCCCATCGAAAGGCGTTGTCCAAGGCTTGGAGAGAGCCTCCAACGTATGGAGTCGGAGGGTTATCTCCAGTGGCAATCCACCATCCCACCGGGATCCTTACTGCATTGAGCCCGTTTACCGCCATGAAGCATGGAATCAACAAAGTTGAACTAAGCACATGCTCTATAAAACCCAGATTGAGGGAGTACTACCTATGTTACTCCCACTATGGGTAGTATCAAGGAGAGGTACTTCCTCCTTCTTGGTGTATAGGTCATCTTAGGTTGTGCATCGCGGCCAAGACGAAGAGAAAAAAAAGAAAAAAAAATGTTAATTTTTCTAATTAATACCATTGCATGCAATGAATTGATCGCTGCTGTTGTGGACACTGTGCCTTTTATAGGGACAAAATAATAGCAACAAAAGGAGAGGTAGACATGAAGAAAAAACTTATACCAACAAAGTTGATGGTCAAATTTATAGGGACTAGTCGGGTGTCCACCATCAGACGAGGGAGGAACACGGGACGAGGTAGACATGAAGAAAAAACTTATACCAACAAAGTTGAACGTCTTCTTAGTTTCGTAGTCCCTTCGTTTGGAATGGATGTATCTAGGTTTATTTTAGTTGTAGATACATTTATTTTTATTACTTTTACGACAAGTAATTCCAGACGAAGGGAGTATATTTGTATTGAACATGTTTATTAGGTTTTACATTTAGATTTATATATAATAGGTGAAGGAAGTTTAGGCTAGAATCGTTAAACGGGATATACAGAGAGCAATGAGCATGATCCACGTGACGTGAAGTGTATGTCGTTGGATTCGAAAAAATGAATGGACCAAATGGAAGGAGGGGATCGATCCATGAGAGCTCAACGCTGACCAATCAGAAGCATTCGTCGATGACGAAAACCTTCTATGGCTCGCGCGCTCTTGTTGGTCCGCGCCAGAAGGAAAATTCGTTTCGAACCGGCGCGTACAGGCCCGCCAAGACCACATGAAATTTTTCATGGTTTTGAACTATTGCAGCGGGCAGGCCCATCGGTGCCAATTAAAAATGATTTTTAAGATAACCAAACACCAACCAGTAGAGACGATAGGCCCTCCTTCCCGATTCCCAACCAACCCCGCCCCCAACCCCAACCCCAACCCCATCTCATCCCCATCCCCATCCCATCCCCATCCCCATCCAGCCGCCAATGACCACCTCCCTCTCCGACAACCGGCGAGCTCCCCACTCCCAGACTCGTCGGCGACCTTCCGGCCTCCGCCTTCTACGCCACCCTTCTCTCCCTACACCCCAGATCGAATCCAGCAGCTCAGGACGAAACCCTAGCTCGATGCCATGGCCACACCAGCAGCAGTCCCTCCCTCCCTAGCCCGCGGCCATGGCGACCTAGCAGGCAAGAGGAACCTGAACCCTATCACCGGCCATGGCGAGCGTGGAAGGCACCATGGGAGAGGAGGCATGTGCTGCTGCTCAAGACCCTAAACCAGAAAGGAAGTAATAAGCTGCTCCGACCCATCTCATCCTCTCAGATTTCCTCAGATTTGGTACAAGAAAATGATCCAGCTCATTAGAGTAGTATTTTTCTGCGACGTTGCCTATTTTGTTGTTGAACTGGCCCTATTATTCTGTCAAATGAGTCTTTTTGTTTTTCCTTCTTTGAAATGAAGCATATTGCTTTCGAGTGCTAGACATCACGGAGCTGTTCTATTCTTTTGAATGACTTGTAAGAAGGAGCCAACCATTTGCCAGCTCTATTATAGTTGTTCAAAACGAAAAAAAAACAGGTTCTTGCCTACCTGAAAGATCTTTACAAAAAAATGATTTGTTATTCGCATGATCTCATCTGGTTTGGCGCCTCCCTACAATCTCACTAGAGTACGACTACTATTTTTCTCTGAAGTTGCCTATTTTGTGTATAGTGCTAGACATTATGAGCTGCTCTATTCTATTTTGTGTACATCTAGTTTGCCTCTATCAGTATTCTTTTTAAGAAGGCCGCGCATGTCTCTCCAAAATCTTCAACTTTCGGTCTCGTAATATTTCTGTAGGCTCTTCCTCACCTCACCTTTTCTCTCTCCCTGATCGAGCACCTTCGCCATGGGAGAGGAAGGTTGTTTCATCCGCCTGCTGTACTGCTGCTCTAGGGGACATGCACCTGCTTGTTGTGCTGCTGCTCTGTACGCCATGGACATCCCTCCTCTGGTTCTCCTCGCTCGTCAAGGTAGTAAGCTGCTCTAACCCATCTTCCCCTCTCAAATTCGGTACAAGAAAATGATTTTTGTAACTGGACATCAAAAGCAGAACCGGTGTGTGTTGTTGGTCAAGCAAGAAGAAAGAAAAAAGGCATCCGTTGCCTGCAAAACAAATCTGTGTGTGTGCTGCTCTCCTCCTCCTCTGTTTTTGCTTGTGTCAATTTGCTCCAACAGCTTGCGCGCGTGTGTGCATCCATTGGGAGAGAGAGAGGCTCTTGCCAACACCTCTACAATCTCACCGGAGTTCTATTTTTCTGTGATGTTGCCTATTTTGTTGTTGAAATTGACCGTATCCCTGTGTCAAATGGATATTTTTTCCTCCATTGAAATGAAGCATATTGCTTTTGAGTGCTCACATTGACATTACTGTGGAATAAAATGTTCATTATATGCTCTTCTGTTGAATAACGTGTAAAACAGGTCCAGCCATTTGCCAAGTCTATTATATTTGTTCTAAAAGAAAAGAAAAAAAAAACAGGTTCTTGCCTATCTATAGTATATGTGTTTTCAAAAAAGCTGTATCTTTTTCTTCGAGAGAGATGCACTTCTGTATCAACATTCTTTTTAAAAAGTGACACATGTCTATCCAAAATTTTGAACTTCATGGCCTCGTATAATTTCTTGAGTTGGTGAAAGTAATTGCCGGATACTGAGAGTAACCACAACAGATAAATATGTCATCAAACCACCATGTTCTACCCCATTTTGGAGGAACAAGATTAAAGTCATACCAGCAGAATTAACTACATGAAAGGTCCATCCTTTTCAGGAAAAACCCACCGTGCAGCCCTACGAGCAAGTTCATGAGCAGAAGGATTGAGCTCAATCAATAAATTTGAATACTGGCTAGGCACACATCCACACGGAAACCAGTACTAGATCGAACAGTATTGACCATGGGTTCAGGTTGACAATGGTCATAAACCTCTCATCACTTTGGTATGTTGATTGACCTCTTTTTTGCACTGCATGTGCAGGTGCTAAACATTGGTACGTGTTGGTGGGGCTCGACAAGCTCACCCAGGGAGGGCACCCCCAAGCTGAACTCCATGGAGCCCCGCTCCAGCGTCTAGGACAGGTCTTTGTTACTGGATCCATTACTAGGACATGATTTCTTCTTTTCCTTCTCCATTTGAGATCAACATTCGTTATGTCCTTCTTGTGCAGCAGCAGCAGGATTCCATCGGTACACGAGATGACAAGGGGTTCATCGAGGTGTGTGGTGGTAGGCTCTTTCGTTGGACCCGCTGCCTGTTCGGCATCGGCTCCATAACAGTCATGGTTAGCTCCTCTCCTTCCCCTGCTCCCCTCTGGTTGCGCTCGGGTAGAACAAATACCTGCTTCATTTATATGATAGATGATAATATATGGAACATGTACGTATGGCTTCTTCAGTCTGAATTCGTGTATTTGACTCCTGCTTATATGTAAGAGCATCTATAGCAGACCTCGTATAAAGCCGATCCGCAAAAGTCGTTTGCAGTTCGCGGAAAAACCCTTTTGTGGACCGGCGTGTGCGGCAAAATATCCTTTTATGAGGGTCCATTTTACGGGGTCTGCTGGGCCGCCGCCCACGCTGGCCTGCGAAATCTATTATTTCCATTGCATTTTCAGGCATGAAAACACATTTAGTTGCTTCTTTATTTTCTTCAAAGGCATTGGATACATCATAATTCACCAAATTATTGCTAAAACAGCAAGACCAAAAAAAACAAGAACCACAATTAGACATTTTAGAAGATATCCAACTTCCATAACTGCTCCCACTAGTTGGATCAACATCTTCTCCATGCATTCATTGTTGATCCAGGGGTTCTTCATCTTGCATTCTTCATTCTTCGGCTTTGATTCTAAACAATTAGACGTTGATTCACCTCTAATATCTATTCTAATTGCACATGCAGCTGCATCGTTAGGTTCAATTATACTAAGGAGTGCACGAACATCTATTAAGTTTCTTTCTATCAATAGATCGATGTATTCTTCTTTCCAATACCAAAATTAGCATCTACCTTCCTACACAGATGAACACCTCAATAAGCTACCATAATTTAACCAAATAAGTTGACAAAGCAGAAGAGGAAGAAGGGCATACCCCGTCGTTTCTGCATTTGAAGAATACCCATCCGAGGTGCTGCCGTGTGTTGGATGTGAGCCGCAACACTGTTTCTAGGCAGTCATCGCACTCTATGAGTGGCATCGGCAAGCCGAGCCCAAGCGATGGCCGGAAGAGTCCTTGCCGGCAAACCGACGCCAGCAACTAGAGGATGGAACCAGTACCTGCATGCGGCGCTCGCGCTTTGCCGAGGCTGTGCGGGGTGCTCCCGACCAATCCATGGCTTTGGTGCAGCCAACGGTGGCTGGAAAAGCCAATCTGGTGGTCGCGACAAAACAACCACCGATTTGTAGCTTTCCGGTAAGCCGAGGCACGAGGGCGTGGTGGAGGCCGATCTTGGGACTGCGGCGGCCCACCGTCATGATCCGGACGGCTGGTACGGCCGGAATCGAAGGCGGCACCCGGCGGCGGTAGGTGGGGGAAAAGCGCGGGTGAAATGTCCCACCAACTAACCGCTTAGATATATACAGGGCACCGACGGGGTGGGCGGAAGAACCTGCATTTTCGCGGGTTAGGGTGGGCATTTTGTCGCGCCCCGCAAAAAAAAATTACGGGCCGGACGCGGTAGTGGGGTCTGGTCTAGCAGCATTTTCCGCCTTGACCTGTATTTTGGCGGTTATTTTGCGGGTTCGGCCCTTTTAGGGGGTCTGCTAGAGATACTCTAATAGTACTATGGTGACCATAGGTTGCCATGAGCCCATGACATGGTCATCTATCAAGACCTAAAATATTTGAGAGGTCAACCTGGAAGACTGAATTTGTGCATGTAGCAGCACTCTCCAGTCTCGCGAGCATCAAGTTAATTTTGCAAGTACGATTCCTCGTGCAATTCTGGCTAGACTTGGATCACCTGAAACGAAAAATTACTTGAAGAAATAAATAACGGTCTGCATACATCCGAGTAATCAACTAGTTAATTGTTTGTCGGGTCAACATGTGAGAAATAATTCCAAGGCATGTGGAGGACTTTGTTTCCATTTTTCAGTTAGCCGCATGGTTGATCTGGTTCATTTGCAGTAGTACACATACAAGTTGTCAAAACTAGCGCCTTTCCTGCTCCACTGCCAGTGATAGCAGCAGTAGTCTCACTTTAGATTGTTGGACGTGTGACACTAGCTGTACCCATGCTTGTGACGTTCAATACTTTAAATTTCAGTATCGGCCATTTCCTATTTTCGGATTGTTATCATAATACTTTGACATGGAAATAATGTTTTTTTTTCAATTTACAGAACCAACTAGCCTGTCCTTCCATTTGTGGTATTGATGGCCATGGACCACGGTTCTAGTAGTCGGCAAAGCACGTATCTACTAACTGCTCCTATCCAGGATGCGTGCAAAAGGTGTCACATCATCGCGTTCCTATTCTCATCCCCCCGGCAAAACATCATTGTACACAATGTTGATGCAACAATTGCAACTTGCAAGCTCTATACTAGTTTCAATGGAACCTGGGACTAGCATAGGCCCTGGGACTAGCCGGGGTCCAAACATATATTTTATATTCAAATACAGTTGGAGTGAATCATCATGTCTGTGTTGCTGGGTTAGTGTAGAATATAGCCCATTCTTTCTAAATTAGAGACTTGGTGGCTGGAGTAGGCACTATGTAAACTGGGCATCCTATCATTATTCGGATTCAGGAAAAACAGTATAGCTCAACATGTGAATATATGTCCAGTTCTTTTTGGTTTTCATGTAAATGGTGATAATTTGGAATATATCAAACCATAGCCTGTCCTTACACGATTACACACTTCCCATGTCCATTAGCCTGCTCATGTTTGTTACTACTTCCTAATATATATACATGTTGGTCTTTGTCAGTGTCATGAATTAAATTGTTACATTGTCAAGGTTCCCCTGGAGGTTGGGGCACACCGTGGATGGCTTAAACCCGCCCTTCTTCAGTTACATTCTAGATTGTGGTGCTGATCTCAGTCAGGAAAAGGAAGAGAACATTATTGTTCTTCATCTGTCCGTGAAGAAAGGTACTAGCAACTGCTACTACAACCTAGTACAAGAACTTCCTTTTATCACACTTGCTGCTGCTTTTTACTAGAATTGTCACATATGAGTTGCCATTTGTTATTTTCGTTTTGTTTTGGGGGCCTGCTATATTATAAATACCAAGTTATACCTGAGTTTTTGTCAAAGTATTACTTGAAAGTACAAATGAATTTTGAATGAGTGGAAAACTTAGTAGTAGGCTCATTTTATTAGTTTTCTTCAGTACGATCATGCCTTGTTTTCGTATCATTTTGTTTATGTTGGCAGAATTATTGCACATAATTATAGTTCACATATGATGTTGCATTCGGAAATCGATTTGAACTCATTGAGATGCTCAAGGAGTCACAAACACTCGTCTTGCAATGCAAGCACTTGTGCTGATGACCATCCATCCTTGGTACATTTAATTACATGGCAATTTCTAGGATTCTGGGTTGCGCTGATGGTCTCTAATGCAAGCACTTGTGCTTCTCGTGGTGATTATGGTAAAATAATTAGTGGATTTAGCCCTCAATTTTAGTCCTATGAGTTTTTGTCTTTTGCCGGGTATTGTGTTGCATGCGCTGGAGTGTTTCCCTTGTCGACGTGCTGGGTAATGTGTGTGCTGGTTGCAGTTGGTCCTTGGTTGATCTCCATGCCAGTGGTTGGAATGTTTTGGCTGTGTGATATGTGTGATGGTTTACCAGGCTTTGTTATAAAGAAGCCCCTTATGGCATGTCCTCTAAAACACTATAACTCTGATTCGTCTACTAGTGATGACATGGTTGTTTGATTCCTAGGGTTGTTATCAAATTCTGGCATGTTCTGTCCTATGTACCCTAACAGTGCATTCCTGATATCAATCGTTCCTATGATCATGTACAGTTCATTTGGTCATTTTCACTGTTGCTTGATCATCTATTGTTGCTCGATTGTCTAAATCTTCTTGATTTGGAAAGCTAGACATGCTATTTCCTAACTGCTAGCTCCATAACAGAACATGTATTTCTTTTCACTCATTCATGACTCTCATTTTAATGGGTTTTGTCAATGAAACAATGCAAGATAGGAGTGGGATCACTGAATTGTTTTACATAGATTAGATGACCGGCCGATTGCTATTTTGTTGTGTGCATGTTTACTGGACACATACATTACACTTTTTTTAGCTTGCTCATTATAGACTGGACATTGGTCATGTGGAAGGACTAGCAGACGGATGGCTGCTTGCCCATCCTAGCAAACATGGTGAGCTTCCCCCCTCCTCCACATCTGCATAGCACGCACAGTTTGTATGTTTTGGTTTTCTCGCGTGATTTGAGAACAAAGGCGCAAGCATGGTTCAAAGTAGACTACTCTCCTCTGCTGGTATGGTCACTCGGTTCTGAACTTTAAATTGTATATAATCTTAAAGTGGAGTAATCCCCTGTATCAAATCTGACTTCACCATGATTTGAGTGGAATAATAAGAAGAATATGCATAGCTTCTTGTTGTTAGTTTGTTTGGCATAAAAATTAACATGCGGTGACAATTCTTTTGTTAGTTTTTTATCAAGGCGTGGGAAGTTGTGTCTCTTGATGCGACGACCATCACAGACAAACCGCCAAGTGCTATTGGCAAATGATAGAGGGTCAATTCCTCTGCTTCATGGCGAAGTATCCCAATAGAACACCGCTCACCTTGAGGTCTCTTCAAGGTCGTTGGGACGCTATCAAGCCGGTTTGTAGCCGTTGGGCTGCTTGCTTGGAATAAGACCGCAATGCACCACCAAGTGATACCGTTGAATTGAACTATGTGAGTTCTTTCTCACGTTGTACTTTAAATGTTTGAAACATGTTTCATATGTTGAATTTTGTTTTTGTTTTTTAGGAGTAATTGTGCAAGAAAGGTACAAGGACATGGAAGCTTCCCATGGTAGGTCATTCAACCTAGAGCATTGTTCGAAATTGCATCAACATAGCCAAAACTGGGAGTTCATTGAGGAAGAATCCCCACCGAAGAATGGCTCCCTCACCGAGACGGATGATGATGATGAAGATGATGATGGCCCAAGAAACAAGAACAAGTCGGATGGAAACAAAAAGGCGAAGGACAAGATCAAGAGGGAATCGAAGGCATCAAGCTTGCATGATAAGATAGATATCATGGTGCAATCAAATGAGGAGATGAAGCAGGAGTTGGCCGAGAAGAAAGCGCAGGAGAAGCAAGAAAGTGGCCCTTACTCAAGGAAGAAGGGTTGTGCAAGGCCGCCATTGAGGAGAGGAAAGCCCTTACCGAGGAGAACAAGGCTTTGTCCAAGCTTCTTGCAGAGGAGAACAAGATCATGACAATGAATCACAATAAAATGAACGACATCACCAAAGAATGACATGATATGGCAAGAAAAGAAATCTTGAAGAGAAGAATGATGGCTGCAAGGTGTGATGACTTCAGCGCCGGTGGGGGAATGGGTGGCGGAAATGGAGAGTGATGATGTTGACGATGATGGTCACGGAGATGATAATGGCTTTTGCGTGAGATTCTTTTGGGGTTGTGGAGAGAAACGAGAACCAAGACGGTGGTGAAGATGGTGGTTGCTTTTGCATGATGTTCTTTAGTGTCTTGATAAAAAAAACAATGGTTTAATTTGAGCGAAAATTGTGTTTGGTTGTTCAAATTTGCTACAAATCAATGGAATTGATGCCAAATTGTAAGTTTGAATTCTTGCGATTTGCGGGTTGGCAAGGGCCATGGCAGAACAGAACCTGCCCATGAAACTGTAGAACAGAATATTCGTGAATATTCTGTTTTATAGTTCCACGATGCGGGTTATGTTTTGCCGCGACCCTCGCTAGTCGTAAAAAGCGATTTTTTGCAAACTGTAAACGCGCGATATAGGTCCGTAATATAAGGGTCTGCTAGCAAACGGTAAACATCCTTCTTCTCCTTTTTCTTATCTAAAAAATTGGTGACGTTCACCTATTCGTCGCTTTTTTGTCAAACCCCCTTCCTACGTGCATAGCGATCGCAGGGTTTTTCAAGAAAACTGTCGATGGGACAGCCTTGCCCCTCTATCAAGACCGGATTATCTTTGTCTAGTTGGAACCATCCCTCGCATGAGCCTTCATATTGTATGGTGACGCTGCATGCAACAAGATCCTAACACGCATGGTTTTCTATCCTGGTCGACCTGTACAATACTGTATGGTACACGCACAAAACAAAAAATGTAGCTTTGAAAAGGTACACTCACGATGCTCACAAACATAATTTATAAATACTCACATAAATTTCTATTGTTTTCATATTTCAATCAATGTCAAAGACATTTCGGACATGTCCAAATGTTTTAAATGTCAAAGCCATACTCTTTCGTAAATATTCACACAAAATTGTTGGGCAATTGCGGGTGGCTTCCATCGTAAAATTCCTAAAATATCTCATCAATCACAAACCATGTGTTCCACCGTGACCATCTACACCTGCAGGAGGCGTGCTTCGAGCTCCCTCTCGGTCCGCCTTCGAAAACCCAATGTATCACCAAAATCAAGGTAAAGTATTTTGGTAGATTTTTCCCGCTAAATAGGCCCTTAGGATTGTCGCAAATCAAGAATACCATTTAAAATGAAGGAAAACTTAGCCGCCTTTGTACGCCCCTAGTAGCCACCCAGCGCCAGCAGTGAGCCTGCACATTGCCAGAAATACATAGGAATCACCATGGATTTCCACCGGCCAACTGCAGAGATCCATGTGGACGCACGTTATAGGGCTGCTGCACTTGCACGTTGAGAGCGGCATGTCGCCGGTTAACCTACATCCCAGTTGTAACTCGATCGCCAGTATTGTTGCCAACTCTGTGTCAGAAAAATATGAGGGTGTTACGTGAAGAATAACACATGCATAGGAGGCATATACCATACTCAACACAAGAGCCCATGCAAGATCACATGCATAAGAGATAGTAAGAACGATACATGGAATTCGTTCAGGTAGCAACAGTTTAGTACCTTGCACCGCAGATGTGGGATCTAAAATTCTAGATGCTCCTGGTCTGGTATGACTCTGAAGTATATAGAACTTACAAGTATAGAATAATAGTACATTTTTTAAGGCAAACTCGCGAACTTGTTACTGCTTCAGTGTTTACAGGGGCGAACAGAAGATCTTCAACATGGCCTAACCAAGTATTACGACCAACTCCCAGAGTAAGTGAATGTTACAGCGTCATGTGTAACTGCTCCGTACTGCACCACACTGCCGGTTTAGCCCCCCCCCCCCCCCCCCGAGTGTAACTCTTATTGTCAACTATGTGTGAGAAGAATATGAGGGTGTTACGTGCTGATGAATGACACAAGAGGCCTGCGTTATCGCATGCATAAGAATGATATTGTAGATGGTCCATAGGCATATAGTACCATAATTAACACAAGAGCCCTGCATTATCACATGCATCAGAATGATACGGTACATGGAATTCGTCCAGGTGTAGCAAAAGTTTAGTACATGTAGCTAGCATCGCAGATGTGGGATCTAAAATTCTATATGCTCCTGGTCCGGACTTTAATTGAATAACATTTGTGATAGTTACAGAACCTTATTGTTTCAAACTATGTGATGAGTACATATGAAACTTGGAAAATCACCGCAACAAATTCTTCATGTGCCTGTGTCTCCGACGGAAAATCTTCCCCATAACAAAACGAGCTGCCACAATCACCCCAACAAATTCTAGATTGAACCTTGATCCATCAAAAATCACATGAACTGAACCATGCATTTGTTCTAGGCTAATTAGCCCCCTAACACATATCCTGCAGAATAATTAACCTGTTCCTCACGGTAGCTAACACTTAGAGCACTAACAATCGCATGTGAAGACCACATTTGATCATCAATTTAAAATGTTTTCCCCGAAATGTCATATAACTTATTTAAAGAACTTTACCACATAAGTGATACGTTATTTACATAATGTTTGTGATGGTTATAGTAGAACACTTGCTCGCACACTTGAGAGGGCCACTGTGCGAGTTAATCAGAAAATATATGTAATAGAATGAAATAATACTTTTTTGTTAAGCAATGGAAAATCGTATTATTTAGATTTACAAGAAGTTTAAACAAACCTTTTTATTATCAACAGAATGAGACATGAGAAAGAACATTAAAAATAAATAAGTGTATTTGTTTGTGCCAAATGAATGGAACATTATGTAGAAAAAGTTAATTTTTTTAAACTATACGTGGATGCTGTTAAATATTTAATTTAATTAAAGGTGCAAAATTTATTTTCCCACGTTGTTACTTGTGATTCAAATAAGCAAACCCATATGTATATAAGAAATAGAAATTACCAACGCATATGTATTGTCTGCCTGTTTCTTCAACCGAAAATCTTCACCCTATAGCAAACTGATCGAGGAGGCGAAAAATTCTTGGTTTAACCTCGATGATCTCCATCGAAAATCACATGAAGCGAACCATGTAATTGTTCTGGGCTAATTACTTAGCCCCCTAACACATATGCCTAGCTCCTGATTGACGTTAGCTAACACTAAGCCTAAACGACACTAACTATAATTTATTCCTTGGTTCATGTGGGGATCAGCAGGTTGCCTGCACGGTGAGCACGCCGGAGTCACACCCGGACCCGGCGCGGAAGTCCTCCGTGTGCCGCACCGTGCACGACTCCTTGCCGACGCACGCTGCCGTGAACGCCGCCAGCGCCGCCTTGGACTCGCAGCCGCCCTGGTACGCGCCGCACTTGCCGCGCGTGACGCCGAGGCTGGCCACGTCCACGCTGGAGATGGTCCTGCCATGGCTGCACGCCAGCGCCACCTCGTCGCCGACCTCGGCGGCCTCCGCGCACGCCGCCCCGACAGCGACGGTGTGGAAGCTCACCCTCGTCGGGTCGCCGCCGGCCTCCTCGAACAGCACCATCGTGTTGGGCTCGCCGGCCTTGAGGAACGACCGTGGCACATGGTAGAACCTCTGGGACGGCTCGTTGCAGCCAGTGAGGCACTTCTGCCCGTCGCCATCCGCCATGAATGTGCCGCGGTAGTCGCACCGCCGGCAGCCGTCCATGTCCGCGGCGACGTATGACGGCCAGTAGCGGCCCAGGTTGTTGCCGTTGACCCACACCACGCCCTTGCCGAGCCCCAGCAGGTCCGCCACCACGGGCTCCTCACCGGTGGGGGCCTCAAAGGTCGCCTTGTACCAGGTGAAGGGGCGGTGCACCGGGATGGTGCCGCCTCTCCATTGGCTGCGGTCCTTGGCCTTGTCGAGGTGGGTCTCCCTGTACTCGCCGGCGAGGCCGGCCTTGTAGGACCAGGAGCTGTTGGAGAGGTCGTAGGCGGTGGTGTTGGTGACGGTGTCGACGAGCTTCACCGGCCCTCCCACGATGCCGGCGGGCATCATCTCGAACAGAGCACCATAGTTCTTGAGCCCGATGGTGGCGCTGAGGAGGGAGATGTAGTTCTTGCCAGAGTGGAGCTTCACCGGTGTCTCCATTTGGAAGACGAATCCGCCATTAGGAGCGTAGTGCCTCCCTGCATGCCAATTAATCAAATCAATTAACATTAGCTTGATCAAGTTCATTAATCCATCAGTGTGCAAACCACTCAGAGTATATTGGGACGCTCACCAACAAGCTTGCCATTGACGAAAGCGTAGAGCTCATGGCCAGTCGTGTTCACGTGCAACTTGTAGTTCGATTCCCCCTTGTGCTCCAAGCTGCACATTTTGATCATCACCAGAGATTAATTTATATTTCAATCTTATGCAACAGTGTAGTTCTGTATTAAGCATCAAGATGTTTGATTACCTTGTCCTGTACCATAGGTAGTCGCTCTGGTCGCCCGACGTCGCGATCTGCTCGAGCAGCTCGTTCTTCCTGAAGTTACCCTTCTCGTCCGTCATGAAAGGATGGAGGTTCTCGGGCATCCACGACCAAGCAAGGCCATCCGTCACGGTTTCCACCCCCGGCCTCTTCACCATCACCGACGTCTGTGTCTTGATCTTGGCGCTGTTGTACGCGACGGTCTTGCAGTCCGGCAGGATGCTCACGGACCATGCGGGCACGACATGGGTTGCGCCGTCGTCGAGGGTCACATTGACCTCCTTGTCGTCGAACTTGTTGCTGATGAAGCAGGCAGAGGAGTTGTCCAGCGTGTACTTGGTAACCTAGTGTAGATATTGATGAACCAAATGGATCAATTTTGTTGTGAACACCATTAAAAACAGTGCTAGGATTTTTGTATTGTATGTGAATGCATGTTAGTTACCATGACGTTGGTGTTGCCCATGGTGGTGTCCTTGTAGTCCCCATGGAGTAGGATCTTCTCCATGGACTTGAGGACATTGTGGAGGTCCTTGAGGTGCCCGTATTTTGGCTGCCTGATGTTACCTGAAAACAAAAACATAAAAGGATAATGAATATGATTTGCATATTGACACTAATTATTAATTTACAAGATGCAAATAAGCTTGGGACGAATATATGAATTGAAGGAACAACAAGAGATGGTTCACGTACCGTACTCATCGAGAGGGGCATCGTAGTCATAGCTGGTTGTGATGTATGGGCCACCCGACGTGCGGCCAAAGTTGGTGCCACCATGGTACTGATCACATATAAATTGACGATCAACATGTCAAATGATGTAAAATTCAGTTCATGCCAGCCTGCTAGAGGATGGAAATTAATGTAGAAGAGAAAAGTATAGATTAGTTATAAATCAATCACCATGTAGTAGTTCTGGAGCGATCCTCGCGTCTGGAAGAACATGGCAACAGAGAAGGCGATGTCTTCGGCGGACCGGTGGAAATCAGGCTTGTCCCAGGCTTTGAACCTAATTATATATCGTGGATAAAATGTAAGAGCAATCTGAACTTCATTCAACATATAGTAGAACGTGCTAACCAATTTCGCGCATATGCATGTAGGTTCCATAAGAAAAAAAGAAGGAAAATTAATATATAAAGGTTGATCCAGGTATATATATATGTAGGGTACCAGCCAGTCCAGTTCTCAGTCCAGATCTTGGGGATGTCGGTCCTCTTGGGGAACCAGTCGTGGCAGTAGAAGCCGTTGCAGGTGTTGATCTAGTAATTAAGAAGACTTAGCATTGAGTTTTTTTGTTTTACACTTGGGAAGAAAGAAGAATAATAATTGGTAGAGACAAAAATAGGAAAGATGAAAATGTGCATGCGCTGACCACGTTGGGTGGGACGTCTTGGTCCTGCTGGCACATGATCCACGGCACGCCTACGTTCTGCTTGTTGGCCATGGCGGCGCACCAGTGGATGTACTCAGACGCCGACTCGTCGTTGTTGAGCTTGTCCATGACGTTCCCGTACTCGTTCTCGATCTATATATGTAAATTGTTCACATATATATATGTTATATTCACTGATCCACTCTTTTGTCGACGACAAGTAGCTAGGAATGCAAGCTAGATAAGTTTCACATAATTAATATTAGTTAGTTACTACGTACCTGAGAGAGGATGATGGGGCCTCCCTGTCCGGCGAACATCTTGGCCTCCTTGAGCTTGTCGACGATGAGGGTCGTGAAGGTCTCCATCTCTTGCTGCAAGCATCAATAACTTGGTCGTATTTTGACCTCAAGGAAAACCATTATATTGTTGGGAAGGATCTGCTAGCAGTGTGGGTACCTCGAAGGGGTTGTTGTGCATGCGGAACTGCATGCCGGAGATGTCGCGCAGCCATGTCGGCAGGCCGCCGTAGTTCCACTCGCCGCAGATGTAGGGGCCGATGCGGAGGATGGCGTACATGCCGGCGTCCTGGACCTCCTTGAAGAAGCGCACGATGTCGTAGCTGCCCTCGAAGTTGTACTGCCGCGGCGAGGCTCGTGGCCGTTCCAGAAGACGTACGTCTCGATGGCGTCCAGCCCGCCCTCCTTGGCCTTCCTGATCAGATCCGGCCACATCTGCAGGCAAGCAACGATCGAGACTTACAATTCATTCATGGAAACTAAGACGAGACGATGGTGTATTCATCTGCTGCTCCGTGTGCAATGCATACCTCTGGCGTGCTCCTGGGGTAGTGGATGGAGCGGAGATGAGGAGGCGGCGCTCGCCATCGATGACCATCGACCGGCCGTCGTACCCGACCTCAGTGCCGCTGGCGACGGCCGCGGCCGCCGCGAGGAGGAGGAGCGCAAGTGGTTGCCACGACACGCGCTCCATGGCGAGAAGCTGCTAGCTAGGGAGAAGAAAGGATGCACGCACGCACCGCCGGCCGTGTGTATTTATTGGGAAAGAACAGATATATTGGCGTGGATTAGTAGGATAAGCAAAGAGCCACGCACGCACTCATGCGTGCAGCTAACAAACTGCGTTAGAGCCATGGATTAGTAGGATAAGCACGCGTGTGTATATGGAAGTGCATATTCACATGGACTCTTGTTTTAAATCAGATGGTCTATTCGTTTTATCTATTCTTTGATTAGGAAGGGAGAGAGTCGCGATGAGAGAGCACATGCATCTGTGAAAGTATGATTTGATCGAACTGTCTCTTTCATTGATGATCCATGAGGATTAAATACACAGGGAATTAACCGTCGCCACGAACGGATGCGTCCGCTCGTGGGGGTCGTGAAAAAACCGTCGCGTCGGTTGGCTAGCAACCCGCACGAAGCGGTTCTGTACAAGGGAGGATTATTCCCTAATTATTATAATTAGTTTAAAATAAATCCTAACACCCCCTAATCCTCGCTTGTCCTTGAGACCCATCATCTTTGAAATGTTCTCCTCCAAAACCCTGTGGAAAAAATTGAGAAGAAAACATACAATATGCCATGAAAAACTCCTTCTAAAACCCAGTGGGAAAATAAAGAGAAAATGACATATATCGTCCATGCTTGCATTGATATTGCCTCATTAAAAACCTTTCGTGAGAAACCATGTGGAAAAACTCCCTGTGGTAGAAATTCTGTAAGAAAGGTACAAGGACACGGAAGCTTCCTGTGGTAGGCCATTCAACCTAAAGCATTGTTTGAAATTGCATCAACATAGCCAAAAGTGAAAGTTGATTGAGAAATAATCCCAACCGAAGAGCTTCTTGCAAGCCTATGATCACTCCTAGCTTGCGTGCCCTACAAATACATCCACAAATGTGTTGATTAATTCATAATTCCTTTAATTTTGTATTGATAAGTTTCGAAAAAAATCAATTTCGTGAATTAGACTACGTACTCTGCCCATCGAAAGGCGTTGTCCAAGGCTTGGAGAGAGCCTCCAACGTATGGAGTCGGAGGGTTATCTCCAGTGGCAATCCACCATCCCACCGGGATCCTTACTGCATTGAGCCCGTTTACCGCCATGAAGCATGGAATCAACAAAGTTGAACTAAGCACATGCTCTATAAAACCCAGATTGAGGGAGTACTACCTATGTTACTCCCACTATGGGTAGTATCAAGGAGAGGTACTTCCTCCTTCTTGGTGTATAGGTCATCTTAGGTTGTGCATCGCGGCCAAGACGAAGAGAAAAAAAAGAAAAAAAAATGTTAATTTTTCTAATTAATACCATTGCATGCAATGAATTGATCGCTGCTGTTGTGGACACTGTGCCTTTTATAGGGACAAAATAATAGCAACAAAAGGAGAGGTAGACATGAAGAAAAAACTTATACCAACAAAGTTGATGGTCAAATTTATAGGGACTAGTCGGGTGTCCACCATCAGACGAGGGAGGAACACGGGACGAGGTAGACATGAAGAAAAAACTTATACCAACAAAGTTGAACGTCTTCTTAGTTTCGTAGTCCCTTCGTTTGGAATGGATGTATCTAGGTTTATTTTAGTTGTAGATACATTTATTTTTATTACTTTTACGACAAGTAATTCCAGACGAAGGGAGTATATTTGTATTGAACATGTTTATTAGGTTTTACATTTAGATTTATATATAATAGGTGAAGGAAGTTTAGGCTAGAATCGTTAAACGGGATATACAGAGAGCAATGAGCATGATCCACGTGACGTGAAGTGTATGTCGTTGGATTCGAAAAAATGAATGGACCAAATGGAAGGAGGGGATCGATCCATGAGAGCTCAACGCTGACCAATCAGAAGCATTCGTCGATGACGAAAACCTTCTATGGCTCGCGCGCTCTTGTTGGTCCGCGCCAGAAGGAAAATTCGTTTCGAACCGGCGCGTACAGGCCCGCCAAGACCACATGAAATTTTTCATGGTTTTGAACTATTGCAGCGGGCAGGCCCATCGGTGCCAATTAAAAATGATTTTTAAGATAACCAAACACCAACCAGTAGAGACGATAGGCCCTCCTTCCCGATTCCCAACCAACCCCGCCCCCAACCCCAACCCCAACCCCATCTCATCCCCATCCCCATCCCATCCCCATCCCCATCCAGCCGCCAATGACCACCTCCCTCTCCGACAACCGGCGAGCTCCCCACTCCCAGACTCGTCGGCGACCTTCCGGCCTCCGCCTTCTACGCCACCCTTCTCTCCCTACACCCCAGATCGAATCCAGCAGCTCAGGACGAAACCCTAGCTCGATGCCATGGCCACACCAGCAGCAGTCCCTCCCTCCCTAGCCCGCGGCCATGGCGACCTAGCAGGCAAGAGGAACCTGAACCCTATCACCGGCCATGGCGAGCGTGGAAGGCACCATGGGAGAGGAGGCATGTGCTGCTGCTCAAGACCCTAAACCAGAAAGGAAGTAATAAGCTGCTCCGACCCATCTCATCCTCTCAGATTTCCTCAGATTTGGTACAGAAAAATGATCCAGCTCATTAGAGTAGTATTTTTCTGCGACGTTGCCTATTTTGTTTGAACTGGCCCTATTATTCTGTCAAATGAGTCTTTTTGTTTTTCCTTCTTTGAAATGAAGCATATTGCTTTCGAGTGCTAGACATCACGGAGCTGTTCTATTCTTTTGAATGACTTGTAAGAAGGAGCCAACCATTTGCCAGCTCTATTATAGTTGTTCAAAACGGAAAAAAAACAGGTTCTTGCCTACCTGAAAGATCTTTACAAAAAAATGATTTGTTATTCGCATGATCTCATCTGGTTTGGCGCCTCCCTACAATCTCACTAGAGTACGACTACTATTTTTCTCTGAAGTTGCCTATTTTGTGTATAGTGCTAGACATTATGAGCTGCTCTATTCTATTTTGTGTACATCTAGTTTGCCTCTATCAGTATTCTTTTTAAGAAGGCCGCGCATGTCTCTCCAAAATCTTCAACTTTCGGTCTCGTAATATTTCTGTAGGCTCTCCTCACCTCACCTTTTCTCTCTCCCTGATCGAGCACCTTCGCCATGGGAGAGGAAGGTTGTTTCATCCGCCTGCTGTACTGCTGCTCTAGGGGACATGCACCTGCTTGTTGTGCTGCTGCTCTGTACGCCATGGACATCCCTCCTCTGGTTCTCCTCGCTCGTCAAGGTAGTAAGCTGCTCTAACCCATCTTCCCCTCTCAAATTCGGTACAAGAAAATGATTTTTGTAACTGGACATCAAAAGCAGAACCGGTGTGTGTTGTT
>NW_025422620.1:0-2500 GCF_904849725.1 Hordeum vulgare subsp. vulgare | reverse complement strand
ATCACATCGACCTGACCGTGTGCGGACACGATACGTACTTTTCTGCAACCCGAACAGCCGTTCGACCGACGGATCAGAATTTGGCATGAGTCGTACACGGGACAGGAGAACGACGGGACATCCGAGCCAACGTTTGGGAAAAGCAAGGGTTACGGGAGAAACGGGAGGTTTGCATATGATTTCATATGCAAACCCACCGATTTCCCACACCCAAGCAGGGAGGAGCCCCCTCCTCCCCAATATACCCGAGGGTTTTAGCCCCCCTTGGGACCCCTGCCCTTCGTTTGTGAAGAAGGGGTACACTGTTTTTCCCCGGATCCCCGTTTACACGTTTTTTGGCCCGTATGGCCGTACATGCATCCGTCCATGCCACGTACATGGTTTTCACCCGTTTTCCATGGTGCGCGCCCAGTTTTTTGAAACACGGCCCCCGTGCCCGTTTTTTCCCATTTCCTCACGTTCACGTTTTTGGCCCGTGTGGCCGTACGTGCACCCGTTCATGCCACGCACATGGTTTTCACCAGTTTTCCATGGTGCGCGCCCAGTTTTTTGCAACACGGCCGTCGTACCCCGTGTTTCCCCGTTTCCTCAAGTTCACGTTTTTTGGCCCGTGTGCCCGTACGTTCATCCGTCCATGCCACGAACAAGGTTTTCACCCGTTTTCCATGGCGCGCCCAGTTTTTTGCAACACGGCCGTCGTACCCCGTTCTTTCCCGTTTCCTCACGTTCACGTTTTTTGGCCCGTGTGCCCGTACGTGCATCCGTCTATTCCACGCACATGGTTTGCCCCAGTTTTCCATGGTGCGCGCCCAGTTTATTGCAACACGGCCGCCGTACCCGTTTTTTCCCCGTTTCCTCACGTTCACGTTTTTTGGCCCGTGTGCCCGTACGTGCATCCGTCCATGCCACGCACATGGTTTGCCCCAGTTTTCCATGGTGCGCGCCCAGTTTATTGCAACACGGCCCCGTACCCGTCTTTCCCGTTTCCTCACGTTCACGTTTTTTGGCCCGTGTGCCCGTACGTGCATCCGTCCATGCCACGCACATGGTTTGCCCCAGTTTTCCATGGTGCGCGCCCAGTTTTTTGCAACACGGCCGTCATACCCCGTGTTTCCCCGTTTCCTCAAGTTCACGTTTTTTGGCCCGTGTGCCCGTACGTTCATCCGTCCATGCCACGCACATGCTTTTCACCCGTTTTCCATGGCGCGCGCCCAGTTTTTTGCACCACGGCCGTCGTACCCCGTTCTTTCCCGTTTCCTCGCGTTCACGTTTTTGGCCCGTGTGCCCGTACGTGCATCCATCCATTCCACGCACATTGTTTTCCCCTGTTCTCCATGGTGCGCGCCCAGTTATTTGCAACACGGCCGCCGTACCCGTTTTTCGGTGCGCCCCGTGTCATCGTACGTGGTTTCGTCGGTGCGCCCCGCATGGTTATCGTTTGTTTATCATAGTGCGCGTCCAGTTTCTTCCACAATGGTCGTCGTACCCGTTCTTCGCCCGTGAACCATTTTACACGTTCATGTCCCATGTCGTATTTACTTGTTCCGATGGTGCCTCGACCGTTATCTTCGTGGCTTGGCACGTATAGTTTCCGTTGGACTTAGCGGGTGATTGCGTATGTCCCAGGACGGACTGAACCATATCTCTTCGTGACTTGGCACGTATCGTTTCCGTTGGACTTAGCGGGTGATTGCGTATGTCCCGGGACGGACTTGGCCATATCTCTTCGTGACTTGGCACGAATGGTTTCCGTTGGACTTAGCCGGTGATTGCGTATGTCCCAGGACGGACTTAACCATATCTCTTGTGACTTGGCACGTATGGTTTCCGTTTGACTTAGCGGATGATTGCGTATGTCCCAGGACGGACTTTACCATATGTCTTCTGACTTGGCACGTATGGTTTCCGTTGGACTTAGCTTATGATTGCGTATGTCCAGGACGGACTTTACCATATCTCTTCCGACTTGGCACGTATGGTTTCCGTTGGACTTAGCGAGTGATTGCGTAAGTCCCGGGGCGGACTTTACATATCTCTTGTGACTTGGCACGTACGGTTTCCGTTGGACTTAGCCATGTAGGTAGGCCAACTTTGCCAGTTGCACTTTCGAACCTTATCATTTCAATGAAAGGTGTGGGGGAGGGACGAATCGTGCGACATGGGGCTGGATCTCAGTGGATCGTGGCAGCAAGGCCACTCTGCCACTTACAATGCCCCGTCGCGTATTTAAGTCGTCTGCAAAGGATTCAGCCCACCGCCCGTTGGGAAGGGAGCTTCGAGGCGGCCAATCACGGCACATCGGCCGGACCGACTTAGCCCATGGCACGGGCCCTTGGGGGCGCAAGCGCCCCTAACGTGGGTCGGGGCGAGCGGCGGGCGCAGGCGTCGCATGCTAGCTTGGATTCTGACTTAGAGGCGTTCAGTCATAATCCGGCACACGGTAGCTTCGCGCCACTGGCTTTTCAACCAAGCGCGATGACCAATTGTGTGATCAACGGTT
>NW_025422619.1:75000-76580 GCF_904849725.1 Hordeum vulgare subsp. vulgare | reverse complement strand
GTGTAAAATGGTTCACGGGCGAAGAACGGGTACGACGACCATTGTGGAAGAAACTGGACGCGCACTATGATAAACAAACGATAACCATGCGGGGCGCACCGACGAAACCACGTACGATGACACGGGGCGCACCGAAAAACGGGTACGGCGGCCGTGTTGCAAATAACTGGGCGCGCACCATGGAGAACAGGGGAAAACAATGTGCGTGGAATGGACGGATGCACGTACGGGCACACGGGCCAAAAAACGTGAACGCGAGGAAACGGGAAAGAACGGGGTACGACGGCCGTGGTGCAAAAAACTGGGCGCGCGCCATGGAAAACGGGTGAAAAGCATGTGCGTGGCATGGACGGATGAACGTACGGGCACACGGGCCAAAAAACGTGAACTTGAGGAAACGGGGAAACACGGGGTATGACGGCCGTGTTGCAAAAAACTGGGCGCGCACCATGGAAAACTGGGGCAAACCATGTGCGTGGCATGGACGGATGCACGTACGGGCACACGGGCCAAAAAACGTGAACGTGAGGAAACGGGAAAGACGGGTACGGGGCCGTGTTGCAATAAACTGGGCGCGCACCATGGAAAACTGGGGCAAACCATGTGCGTGGCATGGACGGATGCACGTACGGGCACACGGGCCAAAAAACGTGAACGTGAGGAAACGGGGAAAAAACGGGTACGGCGGCCGTGTTGCAATAAACTGGGCGCGCACCATGGAAAACTGGGGCAAACCATGTGCGTGGAATAGACGGATGCACGTACGGGCACACGGGCCAAAAAACGTGAACGTGAGGAAACGGGAAAGAACGGGGTACGACGGCCGTGTTGCAAAAAACTGGGCGCGCCATGGAAAACGGGTGAAAACCTTGTTCGTGGCATGGACGGATGAACGTACGGGCACACGGGCCAAAAAACGTGAACTTGAGGAAACGGGGAAACACGGGGTACGACGGCCGTGTTGCAAAAAACTGGGCGCGCACCATGGAAAACTGGTGAAAACCATGTGCGTGGCATGAACGGGTGCACGTACGGCCACACGGGCCAAAAAACGTGAACGTGAGGAAATGGGAAAAAACGGGCACGGGGGCCGTGTTTCAAAAAACTGGGCGCGCACCATGGAAAACGGGTGAAAACCATGTACGTGGCATGGACGGATGCATGTACGGCCATACGGGCCAAAAAACGTGTAAACGGGGATCCGGGGAAAAACAGTGTACCCCTTCTTCACAAACGAAGGGCAGGGGTCCCAAGGGGGGCTAAAACCCTCGGGTATATTGGGGAGGAGGGGGCTCCTCCCTGCTTGGGTGTGGGAAATCGGTGGGTTTGCATATGAAATCATATGCAAACCTCCCGTTTCTCCCGTAACCCTTGCTTTTCCCAAACGTTGGCTCGGATGTCCCGTCGTTCTCCTGTCCCGTGTACGACTCATGCCAAATTCTGATCCGTCGGTCGAACGGCTGTTCGGGTTGCAGAAAAGTACGTATCGTGTCCGCACACGGTCAGGTCGATGTGATCTCGTGCCGCGTTGTCCCGTCGGTCCCGTGTACGAATCGTGCCAAATTCTGATCCGACGGTTC